>NW_019170471.1:0-60304 GCF_001890805.1 Aspergillus glaucus CBS 516.65 | reverse complement strand
TTTTTTTCTTTTTTTTTTTTTTTCAAGGTAAAATCGAGTTCTTGAAAAAAAGAAACCCAATTAGGGCATAAGTGGGATTAGCATTACAAACCAACCAATCAGCTGCGTCATCACATTTTACTACCAGCAGTATGATTTGCTTCCTGCTAAGTCCCTCTTCCATCTTATCAAGTCATCTTCTACGCCAAATTCGCTAAGACAAACCCTTCTTCTTCAACAGAGACCAACCATACCAAACCGCACCACTTTCCCTCCTCTACTTGGAAATTTTCTGACTCGAAGATGTTTCAGGAAGCCATCGAGTGGTTCTTAACGATTTACCGTGCCCTGCAGGACAAAGCCCTAGCGGGCTGGGCTCTCTGGTCATGCATTCGGACAGCCGCGAGCACGGTCTTCGTCCTCCTCGCCATCGGTGAAAACTGCGCTTCGTTTAATTATGATAACATGGATGGTGAAATCAATTTTATTCTAATTTTCGAACTCGTCAATCAAGCTCGGAAACCTTTCCACTAGCGATCTTCACCAAGAGTCCCCTCAGAGTCCTCGCACTTGGATGATGTCCACAACCAAGGAACTTGGTCATCCACCACAGTAATCGATAACCCCGAACGGTGAATGTTTCCTCTAAAGTGTACATCGGTGATGTCCTCAATACAGGTATAGCAAGGTCCTTGGGTACCGTGTCTACCAGTGTCCAATGTACTGCTGATATCTCCCCATGGCCCATCTCCTCTGTAATGGAAACACCATATTTGAAGCTTGCAAACGTGCCTTTGAAATTGGAAGGAATGGTAGGATTGTCGAGGATGAAGGTCGTTGCATTTGATTTCGAGGTCGACTGAGATGATTTGAGATTGGGAGTATATGGCCCGTACCAGGAGGCGATGATTGTGCAGGATCTCGAGGATAGAATCCTTGCTCAGGTGGATTTTTGGTGAGAGCTGCACGGGCTTCTTACTCCGTTCGAAAGTATGGAAGCTAGGGTTGGTAACTATGCGATGGTTGTTAGTTGCTCAAATTCAGAAAAAAGGTCACCCTGGGAGACTCACCATGCCACCACCACGCTCTCTTTTCGTCGTCCTCCTGTGCATTACCAATGGCCTCTGTTACTACGATGTTCTCCGCGATTGCCCTATTCCCAAGTGTTCGACCTGTTTGCCCCAGTCAAAGCACGACGCTTTAGGGACCGGCTTCGATCTAAGCACAGCGTATGGGTAAGCATCTTCATTCATCCTTTTTCGAAGGAACTTGATATACGGTCTCTGCCAGAACTACAAGAGTCACTATGATTGCGAAAACGAGTACTATGAGCTGCCGCACGAGAGGGTATATTTCGTCAGTGTTACGCGACATGCTTTGTTTCTGAGCTCGCGTGGGTATCAAGCTGCTTTTAACTGCGGTTCGCGGAGGTATATCTGGTTGATGAGATGGGTGGGGTGGATAAACTTGCTGGGTCTGAGTATCCTTCTGCGGAGGCGTTTTGGGAGTATGTGCGAGCGCAGCTTGTGGTTCTACCCCGGCAGAAGCGTTCGTTTCCAACGAAGGTGATTTTGGGGGGGTGAGAATGCTACGAATCCTGAGTTTCTGAGGATGCTGAAGGATGCGCTCCGGGAGGTTCGGTTGCAAAATCCCAAACTGAGTGGGAGTGAAGAGGTAGATTTGCATTCGTTGGTGAATGGGGGCCTCGACGTTGATCCCACGCTCGCAGCTGCAAGAGGCGCTGTGCTTTATGCTCGATGGCGACAGGAAGCTCCATTTGGTTGTGTGGAGCGCGACGAGTGCGAGGAAGAGAGGCAACGGGAAAGGCAAGGCAAGTCGCCTCGCGTGATAGATGACGAACTTTGAACCTGTGTATTCAAAGATTGGAAGCATGAGAAACGTGCCCCATGGGCATGTATTTAGAAGTAATAGTATAATACAAACCTCACAGTTCAAAGACCATGAAAACACCCAAAAATACAGACAGAGAAACAGGAACGCTTTTCTATCCCACAGACCAAGGAAATGATAACGTAACGAACCCACATCAACTCATAAAACCCCCAACTCAACTCGTCGGTGCATTGTTCCCCCTACCAAGCGCTGACCGGTCATAGCTAAGACCCAATGCCTGCCAAGTCGGTCTCCAGGCCTTCTTCCCTTCCAGCAGCTGCTTAGCCTCTTCCTCGAACGCCTCACGCTCAGGCTTGTTAGGCTCCATGCCGGCATCGGGACGGTTCGCTTTCTGGATATCCTCTTGGTACTTGGCTGCTCTGAAGAACTGGTCCTTCTCCCATCTATTTCATCCGTTAGCTCACCAAACCCCTCAATCTTAACCACCAAAGAAAGGAAATAAACATACGGAGACATATCCGCCGGCGCATCAGGCCACACAAACGGCTGTTTCATCTCAACCGTCATCCTCTTCTTCGACTCCGGTCTCCTCAACTTCCCGTAACCCCATCTACCCATCGGCCGCAGGCGGGTGATCTTCTGCTGTTCGATGTAACTGCGGACGCCGAGAACGTCGACTCCATACAGGCGCTGCAGGTAGTCGCGCATGTCGAGTTTGTTGAAGCTCAGAGGGACGTGGAACGAGGCGAAGCGGGGTGGGAGGAAGGGGGTGCGGAGAAGGGCGATTGTGAAGTCGGGGCTATAGCATGTTAGTATTCCGTTTGTATTTGGGTTATAGAAGGGTAGGTTTGGATTGGTGACCTGGGACATACAGGAATACTTGCTTCCGCTGCTCCAGCGGCGCTGAGGGTGGTACCCAGCCCGCGGGCTTCTTGGGGAATTTGGAAAAGGCGCGCACCATGGTGGCTTGTTCTGGAGAGACGCCGCCTATGTGAAGAAAGAAATAAAGACTTGAATTGGTTGAATTTACAATCGCGGGGAAACGAGTCTCGTCCGGAGATTCAATCAGACTCGGCGAAACTTTTTGGAGCGGAAAATGCGCAGTTGGCCGCGTCACGTGCCGTAGTGGACTATAGCTGTATTTCTAGAACAGATATTGAATTAAATCATTTCATTGCGACTGCATGGATAAAAATCATGCAAAAAGATCTCGTTAAGGTACAATTTGAAGATGTGTATTTATGGTGGTCATTAAGGATCTAAACAGACCGCGAAAAGAATTCAAATCCAGTACACAAGAAAATGCATTGCTCATGACAGTCATTACTCCCAGATTCCTTATAAACGAGATTCCCCTAGCTTATGACACGCGTAGTTCTCCTAATTTCCGAGAACTGTCGTCGACCTCATCTGACGGTTTCCCGGACGTTTGCTCTTCATCTCCCTCAGACCCTGATTCCTCCTCCTCTTCCTCGTCGTCGTCCTCAGAATCCTCATTCCGGGACTCTTCATTGTCCTCATTGGCTCCAACTTCCTTCATGTATGCCTCCAACTCCTTCGCCATCTTCCTAGAGAACCCAGACGCCTCGACTTGAATATCCAGCCGTTCGGAAGGATTCTTAATAAGCTGCTTCTTGGCGTCTTTGAAGAAAGGACCAGGCACCTCGCTCACAAATTTGAACTTTCGCTGGAAAAACCGCTTGATGCAGTTAACATCGCGATCGAAGTACATCTCGGCGTTGGGATGGTCAACAGAAACCATCTGCGGGAAATCAATGAGAATCGGCTCCAGCCGGATAATCTCAGGGCTTTCTCCCTCGGGTGTTTTGCCCTTAGCATCGGGGTCCTCGATTTCCTTAATCAGAAGGTTGAACTCGTTGAAGTCACCATGGATGAGACCGAACCGCGCAAGTCTCACGATCATATCCATAAGCTCTGAGTATAGCACGTCCGGCTCGGGGACCTCGGATATTTGACGGAGAGGGAAAGCATCGATCAAACTCATCACGATCGTGTGTCGGTTCTGCGAAATGGGTTCCGGCACCGGGAATCCGTTTTGTCGAAGAGCTTTCATAAATGCGTATTCTTTCATTGCTGCCAGACGCGACATGTACATCCATGATCCGGAGCTTCGATGTCGCAGGTAGTCGCGGTTGTTCTTGATTGATCGGAACGAGATACGGCCCAGGCGGTGAATTTTCAGGATGCTCTGCTTGCCAGTATTGTCTGCGACGACGACGATATCCGATTCCTTTCCGACTCCGATCTGGTTGCCGACAGAGTAGATGCACTTGTGTTTCTGGTGCGCATTGAGAGCGAGGTAATCGTATCCTCCGTAGGTCAATCGGTAGCCGTCATCTATTCCAACAAAAAGCGTTAGCATGCGCATGTCCCTGAAGGAGATTGGTCCTATTTATTCGCGCCAAACGAAGCGGGAGACATACACTTCGCATTCTTGACTTTCGCAATCAAGTTCGTCTTTGCCAAAGCAGAAATCGACCGAGTAACTCCACTCCCACGGAGACCAGAGATCTGCGCAATCAGTGGCGTCGGCACGACTTCATGGTTTTTGCTTCCGATTTCCGCCTATTCATTATCTCTATGTTAGCTGTCAGACGACAGGCTGCGACTGCATGACAAGCGGGGATGGAGTATCGCCGTACCGCAGCGAGAACTCGGAAATCTTCTGAGTTGAGGTACCGGATCGCTTTGGCATCGAGCTTCATGGTTGTTATGGAATCAGCGTTTCCAAACAGCGAGGATTAAATAGGAAATGAACGGGTTTGAGCTGTCTGGACGCTGCTTTTTTGGGTTGGTAATACAGTAAGGACCGTTGAAGATAATGCGGAAAACTTATCGCCCGCTTGCCCTATGCCCTACTTTCCGTTTCTGGTGATATGCGGTCCTGATACAAGACATGCAGACCAACTCTCTGTCGATCTATGAATCACCAGTAGATATGAATTCTACAGCATTCCGAGAAGCTTTATGTGACTTGTACAGAGTATTTCTCTGGAAATTCTCTGCTCATCTCTGCCATTCAGGCAGATTATCAAATATCGAGTAGCATGACTGCCTAGTTCTACTACACTTAATGACACCACTCATAACAATTGCTTAACGATGCTAATGCTCTAACTATGTCTCCAAAAATATCACTACTGGGCGCGTTTGCTCGTTTTCCATATGAATTGCGACTTACAATATGGGAGTACATCTTCTATTTGGAGTCGCATCCCCCATTGAGAAAGGAACAGCTCGGCATACTTCGAGCCAATCGAGCTATACGCGATGAAATTATATTCAGCTTCACATACGACACTATCGAAGTCCACATCACTTCCGTTTTCCGTGAGGGGGTATTCATTTACCCCCGGGATTGCTTGTTCTGCTCCTTTCAAGCATGCCAGCATTTGCTACAATCAGTATAACGGCGTCGACTGACATTTCAGCGCGAGCACGCGTTTAAACATGGCTAGCTCTGGCAGCAGGAGCTTTCCCCTGACGCCACTAGAAAGAAGGTCATATATGACACCATGCTATTCAATATAAGGAAGCGCAAGGCTTCTGACTCCCCAGTCCAACCCGCGCCAAAGAGAACCACAAACCCATACTACTTCAAGAGTTCAACTACAAGATTGATGCGCTGCATGATGTGAGCATGGCAAAAGCGCAGGAAGCGCTGGAGAGAGCCCGCAGTGAAGTTCATGCGGCCATGGAGAAGCACAACAAACCAGGCAAGAAGGGAAAGAAGTGAATTGCTGTAATAGGCTTGGTCTGCCCACAACACCATTTTCCGTCTCATATTCTTTGACGACAATGTGCTCAAGTCATTGTCCGTAAGTCTCAGGTGGGCCAATGGAGACCCAGAACGGCAGCGCACCAGGAGCAGTATTGGCTGGTCATCTGGGGGAGGCCTCTTCTTCATGAGAGTTGGGTCAGTTCGCTCAGTTGTAACTTTCTGAGCCAAAAGAAAAGTCCAATTCCATCCGAGGGGGCATACCTACACGTCCTTCGAGACTTCAACCGCGAAATCGAGGACCTGCGTGACCAAGGCATCGGAGAAGCCCAGGTATGTTGAAGCAAAAGGCACTGTACAATGCTATTGAATTCTATCATATCCATGTCCGCAACGTTGTATATCCAATTCCGTCTCGTCACGTGTAATAAACCCATGTCTAAACTCAGATCCATTGATCATTCATTCTTCTATACTTATCAAACTAAGCAGGGCTGATTCCCCATCCTCACATAATCCAAGGCTCCGTAGACCCTATGACATCAAAGCACCGCAAATCACCATGAACCGCCCATCGTATTGGCTTTCCACCATGTGCGACGCGATGCGATGTACAAGTAAGAACCGCCACGTTGAAAAATGACCTGCTAGATTTCGTATTGCTGGCTTGGCTTGGCAAACCCGCAACATGGCTGATGTGGCTGAGCCTCGTTCGCCTGTCGTGACGATCGTGAAGATTTGTTGAGATGGGTTAGTTATAAAAGGGTGGAAATGGAGTATTCACTTTTACTTAAATAATATCGATTTTTATCAGACGGTTTTGGGAGTTGAAAGGAATAATGTGAGTTACTGCCCATATGGTTGTGTTATATATTTTGTCCTAACCGGATCAGCACACTATATTTCCAACTCAACATTAATCTCATTCACAAACCAAACCAAACCATACCAAACCAGAGACACTATACTCCATAAAATATACATCATGTGCTTCGGCTCCAGCAAAACCCACGACCCCTACTGGTGGGGCTACATCGACGATGGCCAAGGCTGGACAGCGCGTCCCAAATCCGCATACATGAAGACCCCCGAATACAACCCGGAATTACGACGAAAATTAAAGAAAGAGCGCAAGGAGCGGAAGCAAGAGGCCAAGGAGGTGGAGAAGAGGATGAGGAGGGAGTGGTTGGAGGGATCGAGGGTGTCGAAGAAGGTGGAGACGGGGTAGGGGTTTATTTCTGCTTTTATTTATTTCTGCTTTTATTTGTTTCTTCTATTGATTTGGTTTTTTTTTTTTTTTTTTTTTTTTTGGGAGCGTTCATGAGATGGCGTTTGGTTATGGGTATAGGTTATTTGTACGATGCAACGCATGTTTGAAAACGAAATATGTCATTGACCCGTATAATAGAAATTCATCAAAGATGTTATATTCATCAAAAGGGATAGAAGATTGGGCATGCTATTTCCCATCGCTCTGGGTACATTAAATCCAACCATTTTCCGACAGACCCCCACAACTCGGTCTAAAATCCATTATACGAAGACATCCCTCCTGCTACCTTTACTCGGGGCTTTCCCAATCAGGGTTCTATAAACACACGTTAGTCACAGCCAGAGGAGAATTAGGAGATAGAGGGACATACCTTGCGCAAGATAACCAGTCCCTCAAGAGTGCTGCTCAGAGGGATGTATTGCTCGTCTTCAAGTTCTGCTCTCTCACCGAACGCCAAGAGCACAGGCGTGCTCTGTGTTTGCCATCCGGTGATAGTCTTCGGCCGACCAGCTTGGCCGACAACATCCACTGCCTGTCCTACCCGCACGTTGACGGTGACAGGCTGCAGGTCCTCGTCGAGAGTGATAAGGAAGCGAGGGTACATGGCGGTGATAAGGAAGTAGAGCAGGTAGTGTTGTTCGGCGAGGATGAATTGCTTAGCGTCGATCAACGACACGAGGACAGTAAGGAGACCAGCGGCGGACACACGGGAGAGGACCTGGCGGTCGGTGTGGAAGGGGTTGAGGGTCATGGTACCCTTACCCATGTGCAAAAGACCTTGGGCAATACGGACCATGAATAGCGAGTTGGGGTCGCGGTGGTAGTAGCTTGCCAACTGTCGGAGCAACTGCGCCAAACGGGCATTCTTCGTACCAGCACCGCAAAGACCCATTGCGAAAATCGCGTTAATGGCAACATCGTTGTCGTTGTCGTGACTGTACCGAGACAAGGTGTCGTAGACCTTCATCTGGGGGTTGCTGGGGCTAATCAGACCCATGGCAAGAGGAACAGCCTTCCGGATATTGCTTGCGCCGTAGTGCATCAAGTGGCCAAACTGTCTGAGGATCATATCTTGGCCGACTTCCTCACCCATCGCAATGAGCGAGAGACCCAAGACGGCGTACGACTGAACCAACTCATCACCCTTCGACTCTTCCTTCTCTTCGATCATTTCATTGCAGATGTGAAGAAGCTCTTGCAGCTTCAGCACTGTACCAGTGCCAGCCCACGCGCAGACGGAGGCGAGAACGGAAGTGGGCTTAGCCATGGGGTGATCGACAGCCTTGAGAATATCCAGAATCACGTCGACCTCTTCCTGACGGCCAAAGTACAGAAGCGCAAGGCCAAGTGCCATAAAGCGGGTCCACTTGTCCTTGAGGTGCTTTTGCCGATCCTCATCCATCAGTGTTGTGGCAATGGCCTCACTGACCTGGTGGTTTGACGAACCAACGAAAATCAGACCCAGCGAAACAGCAGCCATCGCAGACAGCTGCATGTCGAGCGAAACATCCTCCACAATGGGGAGCAGCACCTCCAAAAGCTCCTCCTTGTTGGATCCGGCATAAGCCAAACCGAGACCCATGATGGAGGCTACCCTCATGGGAACGTTCTTGGCCTCGAGGTTGTCGGAATCACTCAGGAGGGCCAACGCAGGATCGGAGTCGAGCCTAACGCCAGAGTTGAGGATACCGATAGCAAGTAGCGCACCCGCCTTAATTTGGTCTTCCGTGGCATAGGTGAACTTGTCGATCTTGTCGAGACCCTCTTCAACATCGCCCTGCATGAGCATACCCAACGACGCTGTAGTCGACAGCATACCGTCATCCTTGGTCTTCCACACCCAGGAACTCTTATCAGCGTCCACCAGCATCATCTTGTCATTTCCATAACCGGCATTGGCGAAAGAATTGACGAAAGCGCTGGCAAGGTTGTGTCTCGCCGAGTCGACGTTTGTCAACCCAGCCCCACGGGTTTCGAGATGAGTCTTGTAGATATCCTCAGGCATCACGGGGTCGAGGATGTTGAGCTCCTTGCCGAGAGATTTGAAGTGCTTGTGAACCGAGATGTTGTTCAAGCAATCCATGAACGACTGGTCCTCCTCTTCCTCGGGTGAGACATCGAGCCATATTTGTTGTCTGGCAGCAAGGAATGCCATCTGCTTCTTCAAAGACTTGTCGGAGGTCGCATTGATGTCGCTATTGATGAGTTCGGTGTCGTTCAACCGGATTGCGACAACGATCGCCCTGGTGAGCTCGTTGAACTGAACGTAGATCTGGTGGGCCGTACGAAGGAACTGCTGGTCTTCGGGGAACGTGAGGAGGTTGACCATGCTAACCATGTAGAGGCAGACTCTCGAATATGTCTCCTCGTCCAAGTATTTCGGAATCTGGTCAATAATCTCCAGTTCGCTCATAAGGTCCACGGCGTCAGCCTCGGCGTTGTGACTCAGGAAGTACGGGACGAGAGACAGCGCCAGGTCGACAAGATCCTTGGTATCCTTCTCATTATTAAGTCTGTCCTGATGCTCCTGTCCAATCTCGAGGGCCAGGTGCCGGATGTATTCGTGACCCCAAGAAGCGAGATCTTCCGATTTGGCGAGCAGGCGGTACTTGATGGTTTCGAGCTTCTCTTCATCGCCGTAGGTCATACCGAGGACAGAAAGCATATCGGCCAGCGAATCCTGCAATTATGCATCTTAGCTTTGATCGAACGGGTGATTATCCAGCAGCACAAACGAACCTTGACGGGACCCGCCGACCACTTCTCGTATAGCGCTGTGAGGTCATCGTAATGGGGTCTGAGGAACTTGAGCGGCTTCGGGACAGCTGTCATCGACGAGGTCGAGGTCTTAATGAAGTTTTTAATTGCATCCAAGGCAGGACGGTACAGCGATGTGTCGGGTTCCTATAGAGAAAGAGCAGTCCCCAAGTTAACGTCATCGCCCAACAAACCGCACACTGCGCGTAGAAAAGAGAGAACGAATAAGCTATACCTTTAACCGTTCCACAAGCATTTCAAGCTCACCCTTCAGCTGCTGGTCCTCCTCACTGAGCTCCTCTGGACGACCGTGTCAGTATGGTGTCCATCGGCCGGTGTGTTGACGTCTCTCCCGCGGGACCACGATGACCTACCTTCCTGGGGCTCATCATCCTTCTTCTTCCCATCCGCTTGCTGCTTCTCATCCTTCTGTGGCTTCTTTCCAGTGGGCACGTCCTTAACATCTTCCGCCTTGCCCTTGCCCTTGTCGACGGGAGCTGACCGCTCGCCTTCCTTCGCCATCTTCGGAGGGTGTCTGGATAGGTTCTCAGGAATGCGTCACGGAAAAAAGGGAAAAAGAAGAGTCGGTAGTAATGACCGTAGGGGAGAGAGGAGATAAGTAATAGAGCCTGCAAAGCAAGCGATGCCGCAGACAAGAAAGGTATAAGGTGGTGTTGATGGTAGAGTAGAGGAGCTCTTCCTGCTGGTCTCTTGCTTTCGTCGCCGCTGGGCGTTTGGTGGAGCTCCGGTGATTATGTAAGATGCCCGACGGCGGCCATAAAGACAGCTACGGAACTACAGAGAACTGTCGATTTTATGCGACGATAAGAGCAGATTGGGACATATCATTGCTCTAATCTAGTTGAAGGGACAGGAAATTCCTGGTATACTGTCCCATCTTGTGGTAGTGATCTCTATCGACCGAGGCGGACCATGCCTGAGGCTTGCTCTGCTGTCGTTTCGGAATAAATTATCCGGAAAGTTCGAGTATGCAAATCACCAGGCTATTCGAAAAATTCCCAATGAGTTCGAATGGATGGTCATGGTTCGCGTGGATGGGGTTGGTTTCCTGCGAGGCGGAGATTCCGCGCGGACGGGATTTCTTATATGGGCGGACTTGGCCATCATTCTTCATCCACTCCACCCTCGATTGTATATTTGTTTATTTTAATGACGTCCAATCTTAATTTCATCCGGATTATTCAATAAGCCACTAACGTGAACATAATTGGCACTAAAGCGCGTCATCGCGTGTAGAGCATCATGGGTCAAATGGATGTGGATGCCCGTGAACCTCACGGCACCAAGCGGCCAGCAGAGGACGCTGAAACTGAACCTCCCCACAAGCCAAAGAAAATTAGAGTGAGTTCCCTAGCCATATACTACATTGAGTAGGTAAATGACAGAGAACAGGCCCTCGATCCAGATGTCGTGAACAAGATCGCTGCCGGGGAGATCATCGTGGCTCCGATGCATGCCCTGAAAGAGTTGATCGAGAACGCAGTCGATGCAGGCTCGACCTCTTTAGAAGTTCTGGTCAAGGACGGTGGTCTAAAGCTTCTCCAAATCACGGATAACGGACATGGTATCGATGTAAGTGGACTGTCCCTTGGAGGTGGAGTCGTACTAACCAAATCTGTAGAGAGATGATCTCCCCATTCTATGCGAAAGATTCACCACATCCAAGTTGAAGGAATTTGAGGACCTTTCCAACATTGGTACATACGGATTCCGCGGAGAAGCATTGGCCAGTATTAGTCACATCGCCCATCTTACTGTCACGACCAAGACGGCCGGATCTAGTTGTGCGTGGAGAGCACACTATGGCGATGGGAAGCTCATCCCTTCGAAACCAGGGCAGTCTGCTGCTCCCAAACCTACTGCTGGACGGGGTGGCACCCAGATTACCGTAAGAACTTGACCGACTTGCATATCCGGTGAATTGAGTATACTAAACCCAACCAGGTGGAAGACCTATTCTACAATGTCCCAACGAGAAGACGAGCATTCCGCTCCGCAAGCGAAGAATACGCCAAAATCCTCGACGTCGTAGGCCGGTATGCCGTGCACTGCGCCGGTGTGGCCTTCTCATGCCGCAAACACGGTGACTCGGGAGTCAGCATCTCAACACCAGCCGCAGCAAACACAGTGGACCGGATCCGGCAGATTCACGGAAGTGCTGTTGCTAACGAGTTGGTCGAGTTCAAAGTGGAAGATGACAAGCTGGGGTTTAGCTCTTCGGGACTTGCTACGAACGCCAATTATCATGTTAAGAAAACGGTTATACTGCTTTTCATCAACCACCGGGCTGTTGAATCCACTGTTGTCAAGAGGGCCGTCGAGCAGACATACTCTGCCTTCCTACCCAAGGGAGGCCACCCCTTTGTCTACATTGACTTGGAGGTTGAACCGCAACGAGTGGACGTAAACGTCCATCCAACAAAACGCGAGGTAAACTTCCTAAACGAAGACGAAATCATTGAAGCCATATGCAACGAAATCAGATCAAAACTCACAAAGGTCGACTCAAGTCGAACCTTCTTAACACAAAGTGTCCTTCCAGGAATGGGCGTACCGACAATCGAAAGCCTGAGCCGTGACGACGAAGATCCGGAGGAGGGCAGACCCTCAGCAACACCCAAAACACCTGGTACAACAAAGAAACCATACGAGCACAACCTTGTCCGCACAGACTCGAAAGTTCGTAAGATCACATCGATGCTCTCACCCGCTGTACCCGCAACCGCATCCCGTACGGACGATGCGGAAGGCACCTCATCCACTATCCTTGACGAAGGACTAAAATACGAGACCACAGACCGCGAGCCCATCCGCATAGCTCTTACCTCAGTCAAAAACCTCCGCGCTGGTGTCCGCGCCAACATGCACAATAACCTCACCGAGATGATCGCCTCTCATACATATGTCGGGTTGGTGGACGAACGACGCCGCATCGCGTCTATTCAGTCCGGGGTGAAGCTCTATCTCGTCGACTACGGAATGCTATGCAGTGAATTCTTCTACCAAATCGGACTAACCGACTTTGGCAATTTCGGTATCATCAAACTCGACCCAGCGCCAAAATTGGTTGATCTCCTTCGCATCGCAGCAGAGGCGGAGAAAGAGAGCCACAAAGCACAACGACAACAACAAAAACGAGGCGAAGCAGAAGAAGAAAACGAAATATTCACCAATGCCCCCGACATTGTCGCAAATACCCTCATCGAACGCCGCGAAATGCTAGATGAATACTTCTCCCTCCAAATCTCCGAAGACGGTGACCTCATATCCATCCCTCTACTTCTCAAAGGTTACCTCCCCTCCCTGGGCAAACTACCGCGCTTCCTCCTCCGTCTCGGGCCCTACATCGACTGGTCTGGCGAAGAGGAATGCTTCCGAACATTCTTACGGGAACTCGCAGCATTCTACACCCCAGAACAGCTGTCACTTCCCCCATCCGTCACAGGTTCCAAAGAGAAAGACCACGAAGTATCCGAATCACAAACCGAGAACGACAGTGACGAAGACGAAGCTATCCAACAGCGCCGGTTGCAGATGGGCCGAATGTTAGAGCATACCGTCTTTCCGGCATTAAGGGCACGCATGGTTGCCACGACGCGCTTGCTAAGGGGTGTTGTGGAGGTTGCTGATCTCAAGGGGCTGTATCGGGTGTTTGAGCGTTGCTGAGAGTCTCGACGGAGTTTTCTGTAAATGGGGTTAGGGCCATGATAAGTGCTAGAGAACTTTGTATGTCAGTTAAGAGGCGTGATCGTTCGGAGGATGGCGGGACTACTTAAAGCCACTTTATCATCTTGAGAGACATGAGCACGTACTTCGTTTGAAAACCAGAGTATGATGAGGATCTTGTAAGAGAAATAATTAAGAAAAGATGAGAGAGAATGAGAGGGATGGGAAGTTGGTGGCCTAAATCTGAATAGGCAACACAACACCATCCTCGAGCTTCAACCACTATAGCCACTATAATCCCCTAGTAGAATAAAATTCATGATGCATCGTAATAATTATAATTCATAGCAAGCCAAGAAGCAACGGATTTCTTGTGAGATACAGACTTCAACCTTCTTTTGATTCCTCCTCAGACACGTCCTTACAACCATTCCGAACCATCTTCTTGAAGAACCGTAGCAGTTGAATCGTTGGTGACATATGGCCACCCCTCAGTTTCAAGGATAACCAAAGGAATCGAGATCCTCTAACGACATAACTCTCCTCGAGAGTAAAAAGCCCTACCATTTCTATCAGCTATGACTTCTTTCGCTTGCAAGGACCTATCCCTGCCATTATGATCCTCTGTTACAGTCCATTTTACATAACAGGTAACCTGACATGAGTGCATCTCATATATGAGAATGCCATCATCAAAATCAGTTAGTATGGCTCCAAGGTAACCAGGACAGAGCGATCCTGAGTTGAGTAAGAAAGCCGTTGAGTGCAGGGCCATTGATTTGGAAGATTCTATTTCCCAATCAGGCCATGCGATTCATGTAAGGGGAATTATGGTCTTGTATAATGTTGAGGATGGCCTTTTTATCAGCGTTGATGATTGGAGGGAGTGAGATATGTCTGTTTACCCCTTCGAAGACAGGGTTATGAGCTGTGCATTTATTGTTCATTAATGGTTGGATTCAGAATGTCAACTCGTGTCAGCTTACTGAAAAATGGCCTGTTCATGTTCCTTGGGTACGAGGGAGAAGAATAGATGTCAAAATTGTTTTCACTGAGAATTCAAAGCTACACGCAATGTAGTTAGTTAACTAACTAGTTAACTATTAAATCCTTGCCATAGTTCTAAGGAATCATTTGTCCGTGGTTGCTGCGTTATTGCCTATCTGGGTATGTTGATGCCCTAGTGGCTGTGCGGGCGGTGATTGGTTGGAAAGTGTGGCTGGTGTAGCACTAACCAAAGCGAGTTGCAAAGACACCTCAGGCTGTATTATCGATCGCTGGAAGCCCTATTTATTTATACTGCTTTGTACTCTGAGTGATTAATGTCTACTACATGGTATCCGCGGGCTCAGTGTCACGCTAACAGTGGCTTGAATGAAAACATTGACTAGCGCTATAACTTACTTAGTGCATTACCCCACCTTCATAACCGCCTAACATCCATGTTTCATTTTCCAGCTTTTGTTGACCGTGGTGACATTGGAAAATGTCTCTGTTGAACCTTCCTAATGAAGCCATTCTTTTGATTACGGACAGTCTACATTGTTAGACATCCGAGCTCTACACCATGTAAACCGTCACTTCTACTCCTTACTCAAACAACGTCTCGCTCAATCCAACATTGAACAATGCCACAAGACGCTTCTTCGCTGTGCAGCAGCAGCAGAGGACTATAAGCTTGCTACAGAGCTTCTGGATGACCTGGTCACGGCCCAAATGAGACCAAAGAATACGAATGCAGACTCCAACGACGATGTCATCGACTCGGCTTTCTATTATCATCCATTATACAAAAAGGGCTACACACAGGAGACAATTTTGGACATTCAAAGCGCCTTTCTAGCAGCGATTGAAGCAAATTCAAAGCCGCTCGTCAGTCTACTCCTCGATCGAGGTGCACAGGCGGGCTTTGTATTCCCACGACACGTTTATAACCCGGATGGAAGCCCCGAAGAAACAAAACCACTCAGTCCCCTTGACCTAGCCGTGAAATCCGGCGATAACGAGGTCTTCGATCTGTTAGTGTAAAAGGGAGCCCGAAGATGCACGACCGATTGTCCACTTGTTTCCGCTGTCGAGGGCCGTCAATTCCACATGATAAAAGTCCTGGTGGAACAAGTAGGCTGTCTTCATCGCGGGATACTTCTTGAAAGCCTCCCCAGAATGCAGGATCGCGCTAAATTTGATTACCAATTAGAGATTGGGTTTCGAGTTGACCTTTTTGGTGATGGGGCTCTATTCCTCGTTATTGCGCAAGGTGATATAGAGATGGTGCGGTTTCTAATTAAGAAGGGGGCGGATCCTTATGCGTCTCCTTACAGTGAGCCAAAACTGCACAGCTCTGTTTATACTGCGATTCTTGGTGGCCATACAGAGATATGTAAGATGTTGGTTGAGGAATACGGTGTACATCCTGACCAGGGGGGTCTGGACCTGGCTCAGGAAATGCGGAATCAGACAGTCATTGACCTTCTTTCTGGCTTTTCTTATGATGATGTGCCAGAAAAATGGCCTATTTTTGAGAAGGGATATGACATAATTGACAAGGAAACTTGGGGCGAGCCAGTTTAGCTCAATACCCCGGAAGCTGCTTCTATAAAATTTCTAATCGACTGCAATTCTAGTTGACGAAACCTGGGTGGGGCGGGGTTCTCCGCGTCCACAACCCGGATATTATGGATTTGGAGTTAGAGGTATGGCAATTAACGAGCCTGATAAATCCATAAACAATGCAGGTATGTCATTCTTATCAATGTCCGTACCATGACCAGGTGCTAAATGCCAAGGTAGACTCGCAAGCATTATTTGGTCTGGCCATGTATTACGACAGCTGCAACTGGAGCATGGGCATATGTGGGCATGCAAAGCCCGACAGAGTTTGCAGAAGGGACGACAACGGAAAGCGGTTAACGAATGAGGATGGAACCAAGAAATGCATTGGATTCGAATATAACTGATACTGAGGACTTGTGTATTTCCTCGGTAAATTCATCAAGGGGTGGGTTATATGGGAATTCGAAGTCTGCCCGTGCGCCTCGATCAAGGAGGAGAGTAATGAGTTGCTTGGAGTTTGCTTCAATGGCTACTGGAAAGGCGTTTTGGATCTCGAGGATTGCCTTTTGAGTATAGCCTTTTTGGAATAATGGATGGATAAAGAAGGCTGAGTCGATCCCGTTGTTGTAGTCTGTATTCGTATTCTTTTGACTATCGGAATCTGATGATTTCATCTGGGACCTGGCCAGGTTATCCAGAAGTTCTGCAGCAAGGTTGACATCTCCTGCCGCCGCTGTACAGCCAAGAAGAGTCTCATGGCATTCTTTAATGCTAGATTGCGTGAGGCGATGTTTGATAAGTAAATAGTAGAAGCGGCGGTTTGTAAGGCGTAAGGCTTGAATGTCTTTGCAGCAATGTAGACCGTTTGCAATCATGAGGAGGGCTTCATTGGGATGAGTTAAGAGAGAAATCATGCAAGGTCATCACGAAGAATTTCCCGTCTTGCATCGGCGACAGGATGGTGAAAGTGGAAGATAGTCAGGGGTCGACGGAAGTGAGGTAATGGACTAACACATTAGATTTAATCGATGTTTTCAAACGAGTCATTTTTGAAAGAAGATTGGGTCGAGGATGAGAGGAATAAAGATAGTGTGATGTGCTTTTCTCGAATAGGCTATGTTAAACAAAGAACTGGATAAGCAAGCATGAACCGAGGCTAAAAATAAAAGAACTCGCGCTATTTGCATTGTGGTATCGTATCCAAGTTTTACATTCCATGTACAGGAAAAACAACGAAGACCAGCATACAGGATCAAACAAAATCAAGCGTATATGAACCGAGCCCGAATAGTGCGACAAAAAAGAATAATATCAACCAGTTTCCCAATTATTGATAGAGCCGATAGACCCGACAGAATAAAACAAGACCGTTTCATAACCCATAACCATAACCGTAGCAACAAACCGTGACCATAATCATAATCGTAACGCGTAGCCGAAACCATAAAACATAGATGACGCTGAGTAGGAGGGCGTGGATTTGTACAAAGAAAGATTCCCATGGCTTTCCAAGAACCAATGTCTTTCGACTCGACAGATGGCGGTGTGAATCAAAATAGGGAGTAGTGGGATTGTTGATCATGCAACCGTAGTAGTGCAAGCAGGGCGAGTACTACCGGGTATAAGGCATGTTCATCAGGGCAATCTCGCGGGCCACTATCTGCCACTCGAGTTCCCGCTTCACGGGCTCGCCGCGTTTCTGCAGCTGTAATTCTTCCCATTTCAACAGTTCATACCTGGAGTCAGATGTCAGCGATGTCCAACTTGAATATAAAGTGAATGGGATCTTACACAAATCGCAAGTGCGGCTGTACAATAACATTAAGTCGTCTAGCACGAACATAGCAGCTGGTATAATGTTAGCAGCGAGTCAAGATTCAACAGGCAAGATCAAACTCACTATGCTCGTGGAAAAGAAAGATTAAGAGATGCCATAACTTCGGCAATACAGATAGTTGCTGATCTCGAAACGCCAACACGGCAATGTACCAAAGTAGCCGCACCGTCACGTTTTCCTCTCCCTAATTAACGGTTAGGATGGGCTTTCCATTTAGCAAAAGAGGGAAACTCACGAATGAACTCCAAACACCGGTTAAATTCCTTCGTCAAAGGATCAATGCCATTATCCCGAACGTCGGTAATACTCATGAGATTCTCCGATCCAAATCTTGCGTAGTCCCCTTCTGACCAAGCCAAGGATTCGCCAATACTCAGTACACGCTGGATACCAAGTTTCCAAAGCATATCTGGGTTGTTGGCGTGTGTCAAGCTGCCCAAATACATATATGGCAAAACGCGACTCGGGAAGGATCCGTCACAATTGTCGAACCAAGACGGTTTCGAAAGAGAGGACAGATCAGGGGCACGTGTCACAGGGCTCTCCTTGAGCAAACGCTCTTGGATACCGGTGAGGTATGATACATCAATCGGATAAGCAAAGAAGTTGCGCTTTTTCTCAGTGTGAAGCTTCAACCAAGCGTCCTTCGCAGGGATTCCTTCCGCATAGATGACATACGCGAGTGCCAGTAACGAGCTCTCAGTATACCCATCGGGTCCGTGAATAAGGATCTTGTAGGGCTTTCTGGACGAAGTGGCCATGGGTATATCGCCTTCCGAGTCCGACTCGTCCGCCGACCCACCCGAGTTTGCCAGATAATGCATCCAACGAATGGTATTCACGAAATTTTCCAGCTCCCTCTGCTCACCAGGGCCGGAGGACGGTGGCATAAGCGAGCCAGACGAAGGAAATTCCAGTCGCTGGGGACCATTCTTAAGCTTCCTCTCGAGATGGTCCAGAACGTGAGGCGGTGGGATACTGGCTAGGTCGTTTGCTTCAATAAATAGGTCAAACCCTTCGTCACGCGCCGACTCCCAGGGCTTAGACTTCAGCAGGTACTCCGGGGTTGGACCTTGCCAAATATTTGACGAAATCTCCGATGCCTCGGTCATGGAATACATCTCCAGTCTTTCCCATAAAACTGAGATCTGTTAGAATCAATCATCAGAGTGTTGCCCATTGGGGACTCACAGAAATCCATGACTTGACCCGTAATCTCGCCTCGAGAGTCAATGGTCACTAAACCGGGGTATCGTTTTTCCACTTCACGGAAGGAACCTGTAGAGAGGTCAGGTTCTGCGAGGGATAGGCAAGATCAGGAATGAACTAACTTGTGAGTATGAAGGTATTGAACTCCGGTACCAGCCGCTTTGGGTCGTTCTTCATTTTCCAGTCATGTTGTGCGGTCGCGACTCTCGCAGCAATGTCGAGGACATCGTTCTGGTCGGCCTCATCGTCACCGTAGACAATTATATCCGAGAGCGTCGCCAGCTTTGCCGTCTGAATTTGGAAGTTGCGCACTGAGAAGCCCTCTTGGGGGTCTGGCAACAGGAACTCCAGACCTGATGGCGCTAGGACCTCGGTTGGAGCCACTGCACCTTTGAGCCTGGATGCCGCGAGATCGCCTCCAACCTTGACAATGGTGATGCCTCGCCAGCATTTAGGTGCTTGTCGCAGGGAGCGCTTGCGGTTGGTGAAGAATCCCAGTTGTAGACGGTTCCTTGGATGAAGCCCATGCAACCAAGGGAAAACCTGACTAGGATCTGGCAATGGCTGCGATGCCCAATGGTCCAATGCGTCTGCCAGCGATTCTATGTCGATAGTATATACCGGAGGGAATCTGGACATCTGGAAGTATGCGTTGGGAGGGTAAAGTAACGACGACACCTGCTCTTCATCGCTGTTTTCTCGTACGTCCGGGGATGGTGAATGTGAGATAGGAGACGGGCCCGTTGGGCAAACTGGTAAATGCTTGTTGGGGATAGGAGTCGGGTTTCTGTTCAAATTGAACGCGGTGATGTCGGAAGACGATCGCAGCGCTTGCTGCTGTTGTACCACGACCGTGGCCATGATGATAAGGATCTCGCGCTTCTCGTAGTAGTAGTTAAAAACACACTGGCTTTAGTGCTATAATGAGAACGAGTCGCGCAATTGTAGCATATGCAGATCGATGGATATGAGAAAGACGGTCAATTCAAGTCGCATCAATTGGTGTTCCAGGATTCAATCAGGATTCAAGAAGCTAGAAAGAGAGGGAGAACCACTTTTTGTTAGCATTTGACTATGAGGTCAGATGTGGAGATGTATCCATACCAGGCGACGGATACGGATATCAAATAGCCTTAAGGGGCTGGTCCGAGTGTCAAGGCGGAGGAACGGGGAGATGGCAAACAGCGAAGAATGACAAAGAATGAGACCAGGCGATATGGAGAATCGAGTCTAAATGCAGCGACACGAGGGGATCTCCTGGCAGGCGTCTAGTATGCGGGCGTAGGGATCAACCTTGGTCTGTGGAATGCGATAAACCGGGAGATAAGGAGATCCACTGCAATGGAGAAAGAGAACCAACGCAGAGTTAGGTAGAAATAGAGTGAAATGGTGTAGAGTGTCCCTGGAGGAAGAATATGAGAACTTAGCGATGGGGAAGGTGAAGTTGAAGGATGAAGAAGTCAAGTTGTCGAGGAGAGAAAGAAAAAGTCACGGGATGGGATGGGGAGGGGTAACTAACTGTATATAAATGATGGTGTTATTATTGGGAGACCATGCAGTGAACATCATTCTACTACTAATATATTTTATTGTTAATCCCAATTCAATTCTTTGCTTTATCAACAACCAATAACCCCATTTCTATCTGCTGTCATGGTCGCCTCGTTCTCCCCGGGCATCCATACACCACTACAGAGTACATACATATCACCAACAAGATCAGTGCCCTCCATTTCAGCTTCCCCTCTTCCATAACCAAATCACGACTATCGTTGGAAACCCAACCACAGGCCTAGACGCCACTCGATGTATGCTCGGGCTATTGCATCGACCAATGACTGACACGTCTTCTCCAACCGGACTGCACGTTGAGTCGGCTACCTGCACATTGTACAGATACATGGTTGGACTCGACCAATTCGATTCTATCGATCGCTTTGCGCTTTTTACCTACCCGCTTCCGCGACTGCTGAACATGTGTGGTTGGGAGTAACCATGGTTCAACTTCCCTGATCCATGGTGGCTGGCTTTATTGTCTTCCATTCATGACGCTTCGATGAACCTACGATCGCTTTCATGTCTATGACGATGCCATCGATACTCGTTTCGTATCCCGCACAGTACTTTATATTTCTCAGGTTAAGTTCTCGGTCCTCCGGGACTGTCTGTTTGGCTGTGAACATCCGAGGACCAATGGAAGCATGAGGTCTCCATCCCAGTCTATCAAACCCACTGGAGTTCCTACGCGAGTTGGTCCCGGACGGTTTATTGGACACACGGTCCCCTCTGCGATCTTTTACCCTAGAGGGGCAGGTTAGATACTTCGTATCCCGTGGGAGCTTCCAAGCACTGGCCGGAGGATTGGCAGGGATCAGCGACGCTGACATCAACGGTATTATTGTCGGTTTCAAGGCTATATGTGCGCTGATGTTTGTGGTTCGTGTCGATTTGTTATCCGGGCCAAGTGGTCGAACTGGAGCGGTTCTCGATGTGTTGTCCTTACAAATCGCAGGATGAGGCGATGGTCTTTTTTCTTTCTTTTTATTATTACTTTTTTGTTCTTTGCTCATACATGCAGCGCATGGCCGCGGAAAGGGAATGTGTCTTTCTACATCCTACATTTGCAGGATGCGCGTACTCACATTGCAGCGCCAGACTGGCATCCTTTGCTCTGATTTGAACCGATGCAATACAATTCCCCGAGAAATACCTACTAATACAAGTACCAGAAAAATATATCCATAACTTTTGTTGCTAACAAACAATAAACTCCAGTCCAGACTCACCCAAACACCAGCCTGCTCCTTAAGCTCCTGCGCAAGCTGCAACAAATAAAACCTCGCCATATCGGGCGGAACACGTTCAAACCCCTTCGCGATCTTCTGCACCTCGCTCCTTCCCTTCTCATACGCCTGCAAATTCCGAATTTCATACGCGGCCCAACCGGCCACTTATCCAGTCGAAAGATTGCGGGGGAACACACTAACTGGTTTCCCTAGTTAGCGACTTCTGGGCTACGGAATTTTTGGTCGGCTGCACGCTTTCGGAAACCACCACCCAGTTATTCTCAACGGTGGACTCCGTCCGCTTCAACACCCAAGTGCCCTCCGTCCAGAATGTCCCGAACGCGAAGCACACCGCGCCACCGCCCAGAATAACGAGCTGGTCTGGACTAACAGCATGAGCGGCGTGGCCAGTCAAAAGCGGACGCGGTCCGTCAAAGTTCTTCCCAAGCCCAATTTCCAAGATAAAGTTGCCATTCCAATCATCTCCTGAATCCACGCATTTGAGAAGCTCTTTGAAGTCAAGAAGCAGAATCTCTTTGTCCAAGGGGACGATCTGGCGAGGCATGATGCCTCCGGCGACAACGAGTCCCCATGGGGTGCGATTCGCGGTGGCTCCAAAGCGGGTCGTGTATTTGAGCAGAGGCTCGTTTTGCAGGGCGTAGGTCAGGTCATTGAAATGCAGAGAGTATTTTCCATCTTTCTGTTGATGGAAGGTCCATGTCCATATGTCCTCTATGATCGTGTTGTCTTTTCCAATTCCTCCGAGGAGAATGCCTGTCTCTGAGCGACCTTCGAAGACCCCCTTGTTCGTCTGGGTCTCGAGGAATTCCAGGCACGCCCCAAATCGAGCAGGGGGCTTTTTGCCGAATGTTTCGACTGTTTGCCAGACGTTTCCGTTCTCGCTCCACAGAATCCATGAGTTCAATATTTGGCCGTTGCTGGTTTTTCCTCCGTAGATGAGCACGCCCTCCGAGTTATTTGGTAGAGTCACCTTCACTGCGGAGTGTCTAAAGCGAGGCTCTGGAAGGCTATGAGTCGGTTGCCATTGCCCTCCCTTCCTCAGCCAGCAATCTTGAAAAGCGGCCGCTGGCGAGGCTCTACCTCCCGCCAGCAGACAGTCATCACCAGCTAGAGACGTCGCTGTATGACACATTCGTGCGGGGATATCACTTGGTAGGAAGGGTTGACTTGGTCTTGTAACCGCTTTGGACTTCCCGTACAGGGTCGTCGATGTCAGCCGCGCCTGGCGACCTAGTCCCCCATGATAGCCCAGGGTATGGTCAGTGTCCGGAACGATTGCGCCATATCTCCGCTGGTCACTTCCTTGTGGACAATGAGAAAGTAGCGTGAAGTCAGGAGACACGCATGGACAGGTGACCTCATATTCAGGATCATGATCTGAGGTTGGTTTTCTTGTAGAAGCGTGTAGGAGGAAGTAGTGTGATGCGTAGAGCGCGAACTCTTCCCATTCGTCAAACGACTCGACCTTGTATAGTGAGGCCCTGGTTGAGCTACTCAAGAAGTCATCATCCGACCATAGGTCCCATAGACTTCTGGCCTGCGCTTGCGTCCAACCGGCATTCTTGAACCGCTGTTCTTGTTCGCGTAGCGAGGGATATTTGTGGATAGAGTACAATGGCGCTCCGACTTTGTTGAAATGCTTCATCATCTTCGATGCAAAGGGATGCTCTGGTCCGTCGGGGAAGAACTGCTCCAAGATGCAAAATTGGGCGTCTTTGGTCTCCTGTTAGCCAGTTTCCTGGAATGAATTTGAGAAATGGCATGATGTCCTGACCAGCACTTAGCTTAGAGCCCCAGTTGACGACCGCATTCGCGGATTCGACGTCCATATATGTGAGAGAAACTTCGGCCAGATATAGAACCGAACACTCAGCAGGAAGCACCTCATTGCGCAATGTCTCGTCCAGCTTCTTGATATTCTTCAGATCGCAGCCTATCGCCAGATAGTGGTCGCTGCGGATTTGAACGGCTTTGTCATCTGGAAAGAACTCTACATTGTCGAGCAGGTCTGTAATCTCGCTGGTCCGCTGAATTGCCGTCTTCTTATTGACCATGAGCTTCTCATAGTCGATATCCACGAACGTCGTATCTCTACACAGGGGCTTTTCGGCGCTGAGCATCATAAAGGGAAGCGGGTCACTACGAAAGCCCAGCTCTTAGTATACTCTTTCTCCCCTGAAAGCTATATTGCCTACGACTCACAATCCACATCCAAGGCTCAAGACAAATTTCGGCTTATCTGATGGTTCACGCATGAAGCGGCGCACGGATTCGGCCATGGTGTACATGCGCAACCAATATCCCCGGTTGATGAGCGGTGCCCGTCGTTGGGGTTTCTTGACGAAGTAGCGGAAGAAATGGGGCTTGGGGTAATATAACATCTCGACGCTTCGTTTCGACACAATGCTGCTATTGTTTGTCTAGATAGGTTATTCCGCAAACCATTAGCCTGCATTCTTCGAATTCCTTCCAGAAGGAAAAGCACATACCCCCATCACCAAGTCAGCCTCCTTCTCAGCCTTGGCGCTGACAGCAGGCACGGCATTTTTCTTGCTGGGCGCCATGATCAGTGCCTTCAAAGCCGTTCAGATCGTAAAAGAAATCGCAATCTATACTCCGTCAAGTCATTGTGGGCGCAAAAACTCCGCCGAGAATCAAGATGTGGCCCAAGCGTCGCGTCTCGGTTGGCGCGGCTAATAGACGCCAGACGACGGCCGGAAGAACTGCGGTTCAGCGATCCCCCGGACCCTCCGACGACAGACATCTCTCTCGCTATACTCTGATTCAACAACCTATTTGTATGTTTTGATGCTGGAGGATTTTGCGCGTTATTTTTGATCAGATGGACCAGGATATGCGACGCGACGATACTCTTTGACTAGGAACAACGCGACGGGAATATCTCTTTGAGACCCCTCCTTTATTATCGTCGTCACCGTCACCATAGTCGTCACTATCTATCATCCCGATCTGAGACCGCGGGGAGCTTATAGCTTGCAAGCTATTCATACACACAGTGAATAGTTCAATAGTGCGACTGAATACCCTCTTAGCAGGACGATTTCATCCCTTTTTTCCCTTCTTTTCTTTTTTTTTCTTTTTTTTTTTTTTTTTGTTCCCGTCAACCCTCGCCCATCCATCAAGATGGAAATGAATTTCGTGACATTCAATCAGGACTACAGCTACCTGGCTGTTGGTAAGAAACCCGACAATCCATGCGCAATATAGACCATACCTTGACCTCTCGAAGCAACGTCCAAAGGGTTTCGGATATTCACGACAGACCCCTTCGCTAAGAGCCATGAGACGAAGGAAGGGAATATTGCCATCATTGAGATGCTCTTCTCGACGTCTCTAGTGGCTTTGATTCTGTCGCCTCGTCGTCTTCAGATCACTAATACAAAGGTTCGTAGGACTCCCCAGGTGGGCATACATAGATTTTCTTGTTATTATGATTAAGAATATGGGAAAGCGATTGAATTATCAGTTGCGCTCGTTTACGAAACATTATGTTAACTCTTTCCCTTGTTCATCTCATAGCGCCAATCCACAATATGCGAATTGACATTCCCGACTACCGTGCTTGCGGTCAAGCTGAATCGGAAACGACTGGTGATCGTGCTAGAAGATCAGATCTATCTCTACGATATTCAGACCATGAAGCTGCTGAACACCATCGCAACCTCTCCAAACCCCAACGGTAAGGGATCTTCAATATCTACACGAGTAATGTATCTGGTTCCTAATAAGAAACAGTTATTTGCGCCCTGTCACCCTCCTCGGACAACTGCTACCTCGCATACCCTCTTCCACAGAAAGCACCCCCTTCGTCGTTTCAACCGCCAGCTCATGCGCCACCCGGAAGCACACATGTCTCGCCAACAAGCGGCGAAGTTTTAATATTCGACACCCTCAAACTTGAGGCGATCAACGTCGTGGAAGCGCACCGATCTCCATTAGCATGCATCACGCTCAATAGCGACGGGACACTACTCGCGACGGCTTCGGATAAAGGAACTATTATTCGAGTCTTTTCGGTACCCGATGGTCACAAGCTCTACCAATTCCGACGAGGCTCAATGCCCTCCAGAATCTACAGCATGTCTTTCAATACCACATCCACCTTACTCTGCGTGTCATCGTCGACTGAAACAATCCATATCTTCAAATTGAGCCCTCAAAGTCAGGCTCCAGAAGACACCCCCTATTCACCGGGAGGCTACGACAGGGCGTCATTCAGTCAAAGCTCTACACTATCTCCCGAATCCGATGACCTAAGCGACGAACGAAGATCATCTGATTTCGCTTCTAGGAAACACAATGGGACACTGATGGGAATGTTACGGCGGACGTCACAAAGCGTGGGAAGCTCCGTCGCGGCGAAGGTCGGGGGATATCTCCCGAAAGGCGTTAGTGAAATGTGGGAACCAGCACGCGATTTTGCTTGGATCAAATTACCAAAGCCCAACCAAGGCCCCGGGGCGGCAGCCAGTTCCGGTCCGCTGAAGAGCGTGGTCGCCATGAGCAGCAACACGCCTCAGGTGATGGTCGTAACTAGTGACGGCAACTTCTACGTCTTCAACATCGATTTATCGAAAGGGGGAGAGGGAACCCTGACGAAGCAGTACTCGTAAGTTGCCCGTGTCTCTTGAGCGTTTGCATTGCTGATTGTATACTCATAGGGTACTCGATTCGAACGACAGGCTAGGATATTCTGTGATGGACTACTAGCGTCAGATCGGCTGATCAGCGTAGCGCGTTTTGTTTCTTTTCTTTTCTTTCTCTTTTTTTTTACATTATATATACCATTTGCTTTTCAATGTTCATCTTTCCTTCCTAGGCGTCAATTTCTTTTTGGCGGTGGCCGTTGTGCTATTCTTGAGTTCCTTTTCGATTTATTTAAACTGCATCAGTTTTTTTCTTTTCAACTCCTTCAGACTGCATGGCTTTGACATCGAATCTATACCTCACTGGGTGAAAATGAAGCGTTGGTCATTAGCCCTGATTTGTTGTCCATAGCCGAATGAATATATTTCCGCGCGAGCGTGATGCGTAACAAATCCTTCCACCAAAAGTCTCTATTCTCAATTACATATCACCATATCACATACAACTAGAACAAATATCGACTGGGTTTAATTACTTCCACGAAACCCAGTGAAAATATTAGGAAATTGCCTGAAAGTCACGTGGCGGGGTCGCAAAAAATCGCAACGCCTGATTGAATCGATATACAACCAACTCTGCGACTTAAAAATTGATACAAATCACAAAATCCGACTCGCAGCAATGGAATCCCAAGAAAATAATCACAACGATCGCGGAAAAGTCAGACCAAAACCCGACCAAAAACGCCCCAAAAAATACACCCACCCCCTCCAAAAAGGCATCCGCGACTTCGTAACAAAACACCTCCCACCATCCCACCTCCCAGACTACAACCTCTCCCTAGAAACCCTCGTGGAAGCTCTCCCAAAACGCTACACAGTATACCAACCCCTCCTCCTCCTCCCGCCAAATGCCCTCACCACACCACCAGCATGGGGCGCGCTCTACGCAGCCCTTAACGATGCACAACGAGCTGCGCTGTTTGAATCGGTAGTGGCTAATTTTCGGACTATGGGCGTTACGCATGTTGCTATGAACGCGCCTATTGCACTGACTCATCCGCAGGGGCAGGAGAATCGGATTAGAAGTCCTGTGGGATTGGTTCCGCTGTATGGGGATTTTGGGACTGCGCCGTCTGTGTCTGTTGATGGGGATGCGGCTAATGCGCACCCGTCTGAGGTTGACCTGCAAAATGCGTTGTGGGTGCATACGGTGCAGAACCAGGGGATTGTGCAGACCTGGGCGCCTTTGTATACGATGTTCTCGAGGGGGAATATTACCGAGAAGGCGAGGGTCTTGGGGCATGCGGGTGTATTTGAGGGATTGGATGAGGAGTCTTTAGCTGGCGAGGGGGTTGGGGATGTTGGTGTTGTCGATATGTATGCTGGGATTGGGTATTTTGTGTTTTCGTACTTGAAGAGGGGGGTTAAGAGGGTTTGGGGGTGGGAGATTAATGGGTGGTCAATTGAGGGGCTACGACGAGGTTGTGTTGCGAATGGATGGGGGTGCAGGGTTGTTAATCTGCGGGATGATGGGGGATTGGTGAACGGGTCTATTCCAGAGCTTGTTGACAGTCTGGATGATGACACGAGGGTGGTTATATTCCATGGTGACAACCAGTTTGCGGCTGGTATATTGGACCAGATTCGAGATATCATGGCGTCCAGGAAGAGCTGGAATAGCATCAGACATGTCAACTTGGGGCTGCTTCCTTCGTCTCGTGATTCTTGGGACAACGCTACCAAGATGATTGATATGGACAAGGGAGGCTGGGTCCATGTCCATGAGAACGTTGATGTTCGGGAGATCGACAAGATGCAGGACGATATTGTCGCTGAGATTGGACGACTACGATCCCAGAACTGCGCTGATCCGAATCCTGCTGATCACAACATTGACTGTCAACATGTTGAGCGTGTGAAGACGTACGCGCCGGGTGTTATGCACTGCGTTTTTGATATTAGATTATCAGTTAGTCAATGAGCATCCGCTGGCAAACCATCTGATTAACCCTTAATACCGAACATGACAGAAGCAAAGCTGTTTCAACTACTATAGACCTCAAACTGTACTTGTACGAAAAAAATGAATTAAAATAAAGAAAATGATGGCATTCTCTTTTTTATAGTTTCTGCTTGCTAAAGCATTATCCTTTCTCCTCTCTCCTCCATTCAATTTACACCTACACCGACAATAAGTGAAAGACAACAAAGCCCCCTATTTCTACTGTACGATTTGGCCATTGTAACCCTAGCTCCTGGGAAAAATGCAAAAAGCACAGAAGCAACAATCACCGGCAAAAAACTACCCAGTTCGCCCAAGCCAGCAAACTCAGGCGGAATCTGCGCCCTGACAAATGCACCAGCACCAAGCAAGATAGCAAACAGATTGTAGACGAAGCTCCACGCAAAGTTGAACTTGATCCGGTTAGACGCATTCTTGCTTAAAGTTATGGCAGTGAGAACTCCAGCTAGGCTGGGACGCGTGAGGACAACATCAGCAGCGGACTTGGCGACGCCAGTACCTTCGTTCATGTGCACGCCAATTGTGGCTTGAGCTAAAGCGACTGCGTCGTTGGTCCCGTTACTGCAGAACATGACGATTGGTTTCTTGGGCTTGTCGCTAGGGCTTGTCTAAGAGAGGAGATCCTGAATATATGTCCGCTTACTAGCAGGGTCGCAGTGAGAGCGGGTATTCGAATCAGGGATATTTAAGGATGTTGCCACGGAGCGGACAACACCATCGTCATCGCCCGAGACAATGTGGACTGAAATGCCACGTTCATGTAGAGATTTAACAGTTGAAGCAGTGTCAGGACGGAGCGCGTCTTCAAGGGTAAAAATGGCTGTGAGTGAGTCATTGATGGTGAAACAGAAAGCTGTATATCCTTGAGCAAGAACGGACTGTACATTTGGATTGGAGGGGAAGTTCAGCCAGCGAGAATTGCCTGCACGAAGAGTAAGACCTGAAGCAGTGCCCTCGACGATTTTTTCTGTCAATGTCTTTTGATCAGACACTGCCGAGGCAGAAACGCCCTGTGTGCTGAGATGTGCGGGCTATAGAAGCGGAAATTGGATGCTTAATGCCACTGACCAAGCCAAGGAGCAACGACTTAGCTGACTCTGGATCGTCTGTTTTATACACTTCTCGAACGACTGAGGGCTTCCCCTGAGTTAGTGTACCTGTCTTATCGAAGACAACATGAGATGTCTTGTAGGCGACCTCAATGTCATCTGCAGATTTAAAGATAACTCCTCGCTTAGCGGCAACGCCACTCGCAATCACAATAACCATAGGAACGGCAAGACTAATGGCGCAGGAACAAGGACTGATGATGGATAATGCCACCCAAGGGTTCATTCCTATTATGCATGAAGAAATTATTTATAATGGCCCGGAAAGCTGATCAAAGAGTCCCGGGATGTAGGGATTTCTGAATGCAGTGCATGTGATAGGTAACGCTCCCACGGTCCGTTTTGTATCTCTCACTTCAGTGTGTCCAATAACGTACTAAGAGCTTGCTTCGATTTTTTATTCCAGTCGCTCTCCTGTATCGCTGTAGAATGGAAACTTGGGTGCATCGTTGACGATTGGACATCGTCGAGAAGCAGCTTCTTGAATTTGATATCAAAATAATTCTCAACCCGGGGAAACGACGTTTTGTCAGACAGCACATCAAGGGCCTTCGTCATAAAGACTTTCTTCCTGAAATAATCGATAACCGCCCGCAACTCTGGACAGTCACTCAACACAGCTATATGAAGCGAGTTCCCATACCTGCTAGCGTGCTTCAAAACAGACCCCATATTCTTGAGTCCAGGGTAAGCCAGCACGGATTTGACGAACTCGTCGTTTTCGCTCTTGATTGCAAGTTGCAGAGGATTGAGATCGTCACCCCCCTTCTCCAAAAGCGCATAATAATCCTTCAGCAGCCATCCCAGAAACCCATCAACCTTTTCCTGCAACCATTTGGATTCCGCCAATTTATGAAGCACATTTGTGCCTCCCTTGGCTGATGCCGCCTTCACGAACGTTTCATTGTACTGCGATTTGAAACTATCGGCCTCTTGCTTGTTTCTGAAATCGACTTCTGCCGCACGTTCCAGGATGCGAGTGGGGTTATCAATCGTCGGAACATCCTCGTTGAATCGGTTCCTTCGCTGCTGTTGCTTTCGGGCTGAGGTGTTTTTGTCTTTCTTTTTCTCTTTGTCGTCTTTGGGTTTCACGATCGATGACATACTGGCTACTGCAAATGTATGCAAAGCGAATCGGGGGAGGATTTCACGAGGATCCCACTGACCTTGGAGCTTGACCGTGGAGATAAACCATTGACTGGATGGCGCAGTGTTATGATTAGAAAGTTTTGGGAAGGTGAGAAAGGAATGCCATGTCCGTGACAATATCTACATCTAATCGATGGCGGAAAATACTAATGACAAATGATTCATGTACTAACTAGTTAGTTAGTTAACTAGGATGACCCGGCTGTTTCTATGAATACAGGCAGTGCTGGGTGCAAGGTATCGGCGAATTTTGGGGATGATCCGGGCATTGAGTTTCTATTCAAGGGACCTTTTGATGCACCTGAAACCTTTGAGCCTGTTTCTTTAGAGGAGTCAGATACGGAGTAGTGTTGGGGTCTTGGAGGCTCAGGAAGCAACGTCATAAACCATAGTCCGGCCAACGCACCATTCCTTTTGGTGGCAGCTGTCCTGTCAAAAGCAGTCTCGAAGGAATTGAAGCTAGCTAAGTCTTGGTGGTGCAAGCAGATGCATGACCGTCAGGAAGGCACCAGACCGTAGAGAAAGGTCTTCTCTGGAAAGGTATACAGATTAGTGATCGCTGGGTCATCCTTTCGAATAGAGGAAATCAACTTATAATGCTCTGTATAGTTTGAATATTCGATATTGCGCTTTAGATGGCCTGCCAGCAGATGCTCATGAATTGAGAGACCTGCGACGGTGAATATAGGCATTGTGGAAAAGGTCCCCGTCGCATTGATGATGCCATCTCCTAGTTGAGAGGGTAAAGGGCAATGACGAAAAGCACTAGAAGAGAAATTGGACAGCGTGGTGCGTTTTATTGAGGTTCCCTTATTCAGGCCACTCACCCCTCTGCTCAGCCCCTGCTCAGTGATCAGTTCAGTGATCAACTTAGGGCACTCAGAGCGTGCTCACAGTGAGCAAAAAGCGGCGAGGGGTGAGCACCAAACCGGAAAGAGAATGCCTTCAAGCTGTCTACAAAATCCGGTACATATGGGTACATATCTACATCAACGAGGACAAAAGCAAGCCATGCATCCTAAGACTACTACTGTCTAAGGAACTTCTGCGGTATGTTCGCCTGCACAATTGGCATCCTCTCAAGCTGCTCCAACCGGTCAGCAGCATCCTCCAGCTGATCATGTTGCCGGAAGTGTTCAATATCCTCCGGATGCGTGAGTTCTTCCTCCGTCGCATCATCCCCGTGGAACTGCTCAAAGTGATGAATCTCATATTCGTATTCGATATCCCCATGGTGCCCAGGTCCATATCCGAGATCCGGTAACCGCACTCCCGACGAGATAAGACGCATCCAGTCATCACGAGTGATTATACCTGTCCTCCCAGGATCGAAGAGAGAGAACACCTCCCTAACGGCTTGTTGCTTTTGTTCCTCGGTCACGCCAGCATTTGATTGATCGTCGAGACCGTATGTTTTGCGCACTTCGTCGGCTGTCCACATCCCAGAGGAATCGTAGTCGTGGAGGGTGAAGAAGGAACCGGCATCGAAGGAATCAATGTGATGCTCCTCTGCTTAGGGGTTAGCACGAAGGTTTTGTAGATCAAGAAATCTGGGGGATCTCCAATTAAGTCGATCCTCACCCTGCATATGACGAGTCGCCCAGTCTGAAGACGGGCTCTCGTTCGAATGGGAGCCATGTGCACTGGCAAGCCCGGCCAGGGCGAGCAGCACAGTAGCAAGGCCGAGTGATTGAGCACGCATACTATCCAACAGCGTTCAGTTTTTGCGAATAGTGAGAAGAGCGATGCAGCGCAGGATATCAACCTATTGAATATCACACAGAATAGTATTGCTGTAAACAATTGGAGACAAAATGGTTCCCCTGGCAGATAACGCTTAGTTGGTCCCTTTCGGGGGTTGTTTGCAATGTTTGCAGCAGATCATCCGGTCACTCTTAGAAATTCCTCTCGTCCCGCACACATTATTCCATGGCTGTCTTCTCCGATTGTTGACCGGTTTTCTTTATTGAAGGGCAATTGATCTTTTAATATCATCTCCCGGGATTGCCTGTCTCTTGTTTATCAATCCGAATAAAGAAACCCCCGGTCCCGGCCAGAAATGTCGAGATAATGCAAAGGCTCTGGTCTCGCGCAGCTCCGGCGACGACCTGCCGTCAAGTCACCCAACCGAACGCCGCTGTGGTTGGTGTCACCCGAGGGGCAACAGCGGCAAGTAAACGACGACTTCGTTTCGCCAATTCGTTCACCGCATTCTACTCGAGCATTTTCGCTGCCGCCGCTCTCGCCGATGCGCAGGTCAAGGATAAACGTCGGGTGGAGTGGGAGGAGAGGATAGCCGCTGTGAAGGAGGAGGTCGATGTGTTGGTGGGAGAGGAGCAGCGACTTATATCGGCGCTCGAGTCGCGGAAAGGGCGTCGGGTGGTTGGTGGGACGACAATTCAATCTCGACCGTACAGCACGACGGTTCCCCGCTTCAGCATAGATTTGGATAATGACCTGGACGAGCGTGAGTTGGTTAACAGGAGCCTTGCGGAATTTGACAACCAGGACGATGCTGCGGTACGACAACACGAAGCCGAAGAGGAACCCGAGGAGTTGAGGACCCCGATTTGGCTTGCAGGCCCCTCGATGAAAGAAAAGGCCATCCGTGTTCTAGCATTGAAGCAGCTTGCCATTCGACTTATGCTCCGCCCGACTCTTGCCCATGACTACGAAGGTCTTCCGATGAAGTATGCCGGTGATAACGATGTGCCCCGCATAAAGCCAACACGCCTTCTCACAGAGCTGAACAACCTGAGAAAGAGGATAGACTTCCTGAGGGAGAATGAAAACGTGAATGTTGACGATATCATGCACGCCTTTCGGGCAAATCCGTATCATGTGGTGCGGCAGGAGAAATTCAAACTTGACAATGAGATCGAACAGATCACCAACATATACCTCTCAGGGCGGATATCTCTCCAGGAATACTTGCTCCGGGTAGCGAGTAATCTCACGCGATCTATCGAACCTGACCGGCCACGGGCATTCAAGATCATGCTTTTGGCTTTCACGCATACTCGACAGAATGACCTGGGGCTCATGGTTCTCCGCACACTGTTTCCGAATCGATTCCGACTTAGCTCGCCGTTGATCATCACGATCTTGAATTTCTATCGGAAAACCAAGGACCTCCTCAACTTCGACCTTTTCTTGCAAATGCTTATAGGAGGAGGATACCCGGTTAACTTGGGCAAAATGCCCCATTTCAGACACAAGGTGATAAACGGAATAGACCTGACTATTCCGCCACTGGATAGTTCAAATCCAGTTCTTTACGCCGCCCTGATCTCCGCATGTCTCCGTTTCGACCAGCCTGAGAGAGCTGATGCGTATCTCCAGGCCGCGCGCTTGACCGGATACATGGATGATTACCACACCCTATTCGCCTATTTGAAATTCTACGCGATTCGGCAAGACTGGTGGAATGGGGTGAACACGTTGAAACGAGCTATTGCCTACATGGGATCCACAAGTGTTCACATTGAGAAATACGCAGAGAGATTGATATTCTTGATGGTGCATTTGTGCGATTCCTGCGAGAAGTCTGCTGTCTCCGAGGCTATCATCAAAGCTGCCGTCGACAGTGGTTTTGACCCGAAATTGGGGGAGAGGCAACAGGATATCGAAGACGAGATCGACCCTCTGTTTGAACGGTGGATAGGTGCTTCGATGATGTCGGAATCCGGTAACGAGGGTCTACCAATTGGAGAGAAATGCTTCTCCTTTTTACGCACCGCTGGAGATGTTGTTAGCGACCTTGGCGAGTTCCCCGAAGAGCAGAGTCCCGCTCGGTTACGGCGAAAATGGTCAGGACACTTTTCACAATCTCTTCTGTCGTCTATGCTTTCTGAAAAGCGTGCCGAATATAATAGTCCCGCTGAAGACGGGTTCGCTTCCGATGGTATAGCAACACAAGCAGCGTCTGGGTCGGCTGCTGAACAGGGGATCCCAGAGCTGGGCAGCCAGGTTACCGAGCCTTCAACACCTGGAATCCTCATCCAACAAGAGGAAGATATCTCACTCCTCCGACGCGACATCAACCGCCTGGACCAAAGGCTCGACGACGCCATCGAAGCCAATAAATTCCAAACCGAGACTATGACAGCCCACAACGACGTGATAAGCCTCATGAAAGACGAACTTCGCGAGCTGAGAAAGGTCAGCAAGATAACCAAAGAATCCTACCAAGCCCACGAGAAGACCTCCACAAGGCAAGGCGAGGAGATCCAGTCCCTGAAATACGAAGTCTCAGAGCTGAAGGAGAGCCTCGCTTCTGAACGAGGCGCGTTGAACGATGCATTGCGCTCGCTCAAGACTGCGTTAAACGAACTACATGAAGTTAAGAGCCAAGTCGCTGGTAATAGCAAGACCGGCCAATCAATACAGGCCGACATTGCTGACTCCACGACCAACATAAGGGACCAAGCGGCGAACTTGAAGGCTAAGGCCGGAGCAATCCCATCGAAACTCGAGTTCAAGCTTGCAAAGCAGCAAGGAGCTAACTTGGACTCTATGCCTCACAACCGGAAGAAGTGAGGATTTGGTTGCTAGAGCATGGAATGATATTTGTTAGAATGAATGATCGACCCTCTTCGAGAGATGTTTACACTATCTTGTCCCGTTTATGCCCACGCTCTTCTCCCCTTCCCTTCTTGTTCATCCTCTTGGTCATTTCTTTTCATTTTCTTTGCATTTGGATACCTGTATAATTGTATATTATGTTACGGCCAGTTATGTACAGTATTGAATACAAAAAGCATCATATAGCCGACAAGAAAGGACACCATGTCGGATTGATTCTTATGAGACATCCGGAGTTGAGACGCTTGTCTGAATTGTATCTTGAGCCGGTTTGGTTCGGACTGATTAGGGAAGTATATGCAGCTCAATTTTGTTCCAGAATCTGGTCCAAGAGTCCCAAGTATCATGTCAAGTCTTAAGTACATAAATCCATGAACGAACCAATGACGCCTGAGGTAATAAAAAAAAAAAAAAAAAAACAAAAAAACAGCCATATATTTTCTAAACTGAGCCGTTGAAAAGTCTGGGTAACAATGTAACAAGAAAAAAGGTCTAGTATTATATGCTCCAAGTCGATTACCGTCTCTTGCCGGGGTCAGCGCGCATCTTCTCTTTCCGGGCGAGTCTTTCGGCGGCGCGAACGAGGGACGAGCGGATGTCGCCCTTGGCGAAGCCGGAGATGTCGTAGTATGTGGGTGCGATGTCCTGGAGACATAGTTAGCATGAGGAATTCTTGGGATTTTGAGGGATAAAAACATACCAATAGCCATTCCGGCTTGACGGCAGTAACCGTCCGGATGTAGTTCTTGGTTGTCAGGACGAATTCGTTGTACAGAACCCACTCCGCTTCAATTGCCAGCACAGTGGACGGGTGCAGGAGAACGTTCTGGTTGTCCTTGATCGTGATGTACTGGTTCTTGCCCTGTGTTTCCTTCTTGGCGACCTGCATGAAGAATCCTGCGCACAGCGCGCGACGGATGTTCTCGTAGTACCGCTTGTCTTCGAATGGTGTCGAGACCATGTCTAGCTCCGAGCGCTCCATGATGCGGAGGAGTTGCATGCGGACGTTGTCTGCGGACTGGAGGGATCGGAGGGAGAGGAAGTGGTCGTGGCACCATTGCTTGGAGTTCTCCTGGGCTTCGGGGCTCTTGAATGCGTGGTAGACGTTGAGGAGGGTGAGGTGGTCGCCGTCGGGGTGGGCGAAGAGGTTCTTCATTTCGTCTGCGCGCTTTCGTTGGGATGCGGGTCTGACGAAGACCTGCGGGACGGACAGGAGTGCCGTGATGGAGAGGATCTCGTTCGAGCAGTAGAATTCTGGCGAGCTGATCAACATGACAGCGAGGGCAGGGTCGAGAGGGAACTCCGATGCGAGACGACCAAGCTGAGTCAGGTTACCCTCGTCGTCGAGACAGGCCAGGTAGTTGAGTTCCTCCAGGGCTCTCATCAGAGTCTCCGGAGCAGGAGGGTCCATCAAGTCGAAGTGGACCAAGTCGTCGATGCCAAGCTTCTTCAATTCCAAGACTGTCGACGAAAGGTTGGAACGGAGAAGTTCAGGATAGGTTTGATCAATCAGTTCCTTCTTAAAAGCCGTCTCAGTGTAAAGACGGAAGCACTTTCCGGGGCGTGTACGACCGGCACGACCAGCTCTCTGTTGCGCAGAGGCCTTCGAGATGGGGGAAACGAGGAGAGACTCGACACGGATACGAGGGTTGTAGATCTTCTGCTTAGAGAAACCGGGGTCCACGACATACACGATACCGTCAATAGTAAGCGAAGTTTCAGCAATGTTGGTCGAAATGATGCACTTTCTACCGGGGCGGCCACCTGGGCCTCGTGCAGCCGGTGCAGGCTCGAAAATGCGTTGCTGCATGTGTGGAGGAAGACTACCGTACAACGGGTAGCACTTCAAGGGAGCAGCGTCGGCTTCTCGCATCATTTCATCTGCCTCGAGGGAAATCTTGCGCACGGAATCCTCAATCTCCTCCTCACCCGTCAAGAACAATAGGATATCGCCGTCATCCTCGCTGGCGTGGATTTGCAGAACTGTGCGAATTGCGGCCTCAACGTAGTCCTGCTCCGGCTCGGGGGTGTAGAAGATCTCGACGGGGTGGGTTCGACCGGGAACGGCGAGCAGGGGCGCGTCCATAAAGTATCGCTGGAATTTTTGCGCATCCAGAGTAGCAGACATGATAATGATCTTCAGATCCGGACGACGCACAACAACCTCCTTCAACAGACCCATCAACACATCGGTGGCCATGGTTCTTTCGTGGGCTTCATCCAGAATGATCGTGCTGTACCTCGAAAGCGTGTTGTCATTCATCGCTTCTCTCAGAAGCATACCGTCCGTCATGTACTTGAGGATTGTCCGGGGACTCGTCATGTCTTCGAAACGAATACTGTAACCAACTTCCTCTCCCAGTTTGCAATCCATCTCTGCAGCCACACGTTGAGCGACGGACATGGCCGCCACACGTCGCGGTTGAGTACAGGCGACCTGCTTGCCTTGGATCTGTGGAAGGTCATCGAACAAGACGAATTGGGGGATCTGTGTTGTCTTTCCGGAACCGGTTTCACCGACGAAGACTAGAATTTGGGACTGCTGGTAGAGCTGGAGGAACTCATCTCTGAATCAGAGGTCAGCATTCTTCCTCTATATTGCGCGATCTTGCCAAGCAACTTACCTCTGAGCATGTACTGGAAGATCGCGACGAGTCTGCAGGATCGAGACATATTTGTTGGAGAACGGCTGTCCGTTGAACGGGTTGACTTCGCTATCCTCAACGTCCTTCGCCAGCTTCGCCGTCGTCTGATGTCTCTTCAATTTGCCATAGGCCGGGTTCTTCTCTGCCGTACCATCATCCCATCCATTGCCGTTCGAGTCCTCATCGGCGTACATGTGAGCCAGGTACGGGTTGTCCTTGGGATCCGTCTCGGTCTTGTCCATTTTTTGACGCTTAGGTCGCGAGCCGTCCTCAGTCTTTGGACGACGATCGACCATGGTGGTGTGATGGAAGAAGAGAAGGGCAGAACGCAAAAGAAATCAAGCGTCTTTTGAACGAGTTGCGTTTGCGCCGAAGAGAAAGAAGAAAAATCAATGGAAAAAAAGTTCGGAACGATCGCTGTGGCTGAATGTGGCTAGTGGCCCTCCAAGATAGGCAAGTATCCCGCATGGCCACAGTTTCCTATCGGAGACGGTTCACCGCCCGTGGTATTCTGCCGGGTTCCCCACGAAAAGGCAAGGGAATTGCGAAGGGAGAAGGTGCAGACCAACTCTCGAGGGAGCGAATCAACCTCCCTTTCACCCTCTTTTCCGGTCCGGGATTGCTCCAGGGAGCGCTTGGGATAGGGTATTTTGACTCTATTTCCTGTCAATTCAGTGCTCTTATCGGCTCTGAAAATTGGCATTCTTCGATTGTCCACAAACGGCAGCCAACAGTCTTTTCCTGGCAGAAGATAATTTCGCCAAGATGGATTCATTCAGCATGGATGATGCGGCCCCTAGCTTCTGCGTTGGTCATCATGAGTCCAATCGCTCATATGCTGTCACGTCTGATGTGGTGTACAAGGCCCACGAGAGTAATGTACGATTGTTCCCCGCTGCTTCTCCATATGACAATGTCAATTGAGCCCTTTTTGACCATGACTGTGAACAGTATGACATGCTCACCACGCCTATTACGACGTCTCATTTCCATTCCCGCGTCCTGGCTCTCCTCTCGTCTCATCTATCCGGCATGCAACCTGCGACGGCTGATAGCAATGGTACCATGGGAACAACTCGGAATACTATACCATTGGTGATTCCGCCGCTTAACCCGGCTGATACGCATTTGACCCCAAATGACGCTATGAGCCAAGTGGTGGGGGTCACTAGTGCTTGGATTGATCTGTGCTCTCCGGACCCGTTGATTGCGGACATCTCCCGTCAGATTCTCATGCTGGAGGTTGCGTATGCAGCTTTCTGTGGTATTGGTTACCTGCTGGTTCCAGGACCAAAGCTACACCATGGGAGCATGCACTCCGAAGGCACGGTTTACTATGCTAGGGCTATCCAGGACGCGTTGAATCTCGGCCCTTATATCCAGTTTCATATCTGGTTGAGAACTATCGATAATCCGGAAAATGAGGTGGACCAAATGGGTGATCTTGCCCCTCTTGCCCGCGGGGAGTTCCTTGAGCCGGAAGAAGACGCAACGCCGAAGATGGATCCTTTTGGTACCTGGGAAGCATGGGATTTGATCCGGAGAACTTGTAAATATCATGCACGACTACTCGTAGGTAAGAATGGATGCTTTTCCGCTTCTCATACCATGTGCTCTGCGTCTTTTTTCAATTAATTGGGCTCTCGGACTAAGTTAACGTTCGATAGCTCTCTCCATCCCGAAACATCTTCCGCCTATGTCCGTCCAGTCCCGGTGGCATTCTGAGCCGGTGCACCTTCTTACTTTTGACACCAACTGCTTTATCAAGAACCAGAAAGGATACCCGGTTTTGTCCAAAGCGCATCAATCTTTGATAACCCGGTTTATGCGCCTGCGCAGTGCCCCGTGGATTTTGCTTTGTGATGTCGGTCCTATTCCTGGCATTGAGGCGAACGACGACACTAACCAGTCCGATCTATCTGGGTCTGAATTTCCCAGTCTTGGACAGGCTTCTATCGCGAGCAAGAAACATCATGATCTGACTCCACACCTATCTTACATGAGGAATCTTCAACAGAAACAACCTGCTCGCAGCGCCATCGAGAGATTTGGTACCGGATACCAGGACTATCTGCAAGCTCCACTGCAGCCGCTGACGGTTAATCTGGAGAGCATTACATACGAAGTCTTTGAAAAGGATCCTATCAAGTACGACTGGTATGAGCGTGCTATTGCAAAGGCCTTGAGTGATTGGGCAGACCAAAAGAAGCCTACATCCAACCCTGATGGTCGGGTGGTTGTCGCTGTTGTTGGTGCCGGTAGAGGACCTCTGGTGACTAGGGCTCTTCGTGCCAGTGCCCAAACGGGTGTTGCCATCGATATGTGGGCCGTGGAGAAGAATCCCAACGCCTTTGTCCTCCTCCAGCGTCACAACGAAACTACATGGGGTGGCAAGGTCACCCTTGTACAGTCAGACATGCGAGCCTGGAAGGGACCTCAAGTGCTGAAGAAAGTCACTACTGCACCACCTGCACTAGTTGGGCAGTCACTTGGCATTGAAGGCTCATCGCTTCTTGCCGGAGAGCAAGCCACTGTACCACCAGTTACTCCACCGATCCCGGAATATAGCAATACTCATGTCGACATCGTGATCTCCGAGCTTTTGGGTTCCTTCGGCGACAATGAGCTGTCCCCTGAGTGTTTGGATGGCATTACTCCTCTAATCAACCCTGTGCATGGAATATCCATTCCGGAGTCCTACACGGCGCATTTGACGCCAATCTCCGCCCCCAAGCTTCATGCCGATGTCATGAATGGGTCCGCCACCAACCCGGCCGCCCCTGAAACGCCATACGTTGTCATGCTGCATGCGATCGACTTCTTGTCTACAAACCACCCACCGGCTACCAGCGTCTTGAAAAACAACAATGGCAGCATCCACAATCACGCCCGCTCTTCGATATCTACACTGCCTGGTCCGGAATTCGCAACTCCATTCGTGCAGACCGCATGGTCATTTTCGCACCCGAATCTGCACATTCCTCCTCAGTCACCCTCGTCATCTACCCTCTCAAATGCGCATAACGTCCGTCAGACCCGGTTGACCTTTCCCGCTCAGAACTGCGGGGTTTGTCATGGTATCGCCGGATACTTCGAGACTGTGCTTTATCGCGACGTTGAGCTCTCGACGAATCCTGTGACGATGGACAACAAGAGTGCTAATATGATCAGCTGGTTCCCAATCTACTTTCCCTTGAAGGTGAGTCTTTTTTTGTTGCCCCTCTCCTATCCACTACAGCAATCTCGTTGGCTGGTATCATTGGCCGTTGGGATCGGTTAACGGTTTTTATTTATTTTAGACACCTCTTGGAGTACCCGAAAATGGCGAAATCGTTGTGACAATGTATCGGCAAACTGATGACCGGAAGGTGTGGTATGAGTGGATGGTTGAGGTGTTTGCCCTCGAACGCACGGCCGAAACTGCGACGAGTGGGGTTATGAGTCCTGTGATGAGCGGTGCTAGGACGGACTCGCCAGGCGCTGATAGCGCTAACGCTATGAGCAAGGACAAGCAGCAGCAGCAACGTGAGCGACGTCGTGCTCGGCGAATTAAGGTGGGTATGAGCGATTTGCATTCGAGCATCAAGGAGGGATGTCTTATGTGAGATGGATATCCGGAACCCGGCCTATAGCTATCATACCATTACTTGGAAACATAAAAGCAACACTATTAACCCTTGACGTCTATTATCGTCATGAACAATTCTGCAGTACCCCAACTATTCTGTAGCATCCTCTACTAGAGGAACACCACTTAATAAAATGAGGTCATATGGTCCACGAGATCGCTCCACTATCGGCATCTCGTATCGGTTCTTTCACACCGATCCCAACTCCTGCCCAGATCGGTTCGATTCCTCGATATATCGCGTTCTGACGATGTGAAACTCCCAGAAATCGTGCATTGAAAGACGGAGCTGCTGCCGTTTCGGAAGAAGATATGCAGTCCGGACATTCTCCGTGATGTGATGAGATCGGACATGCATGGAGGTGATGAGTGGACCGGTATCTGTAGATGAGGCTGGGATATCACTATCATTTGCGGAGTTCTAACCGCTGAAGATTTCAGGTGGAGACCGTTGAAAACCGTTAGACCTTATGTATTGTGAATATCATACTGACTGCATTGGTCTGCTTCGCTATAGCACGCTTGTTATTGCATCGTGCGGCCGCTGCCGGGATGGCACATTTGCAGCCAATCATGTGCCGGGTTTGGCAATTTGTATAGAACGGAGATGCGCGATAATGGAATAACTTGACATTGCAATGATGCGGTATGCGATGGACAGCATGGAGTTGAGAAACATGGAGGGCACGAGGTCGGTGGTATTTCTAGCCGCCTGTGCCCGGGCACCATAAGCATTATTCCTCGATTACTATTCAGAAAATTCTCCGTTGTCAAGCTGCATCTCTAACAATGACGGCGGTTGCAGAAACTTTCATCAGTATCGCCTGGGGCGTTCTGTCCATATCTACTTCTCTATACCTCCTATCCTACTTCAACTCTCCCCTAAGAGACTTCCCGGGACCGGTCCTTGCTAATCTCACAAACCTGTGGCGCTTTCTGGATGTCTTCCATGGCCGGCCTGACAAGACACAGTTGGAGCTGCATAGGAAATATGGCAGTGCTGTGCGGATCGGTCCGAATGTCATCAGTCTGTCGGATCCGAGTCTGATCAGTAAAGTATATACGACGAAGGGGGCGTGGAAGAAGGTTAGTACAGTTCTACTCTTTCAGGTACATTGGCTGATGCATTTACCATGGTTAGAGTGATTTCTACACCGTCAATGATGCTCGTGTTCACGGAATGAGAGTGCCAAACGTCTTCTCGAGCACGGACGAGAAATGGCACTCGATGGCCCTACGGCCTATACGTCAGGCCTATTCGATGACTCAGGTCTTGGACATGGAGTCTCAGATAGAAGCAACTATTGATCTTTTGTGTGAGAAGTTGGATGAGAGGTTCGTGAAGCCGGGGGTTGCATGCAACATGGCGGACTATTTGCTCTACGGTACGTCCAGTGATAAATATATCGTTAACGGTTGCTGACAACTTCAGCTGCATGGGATGCTATGGGCCAGGTAACCTTTTCAGGAACGCTTGGGATGCTCGAGAAGGGTTATGATCCCACCAAGATTATCCAGACTGCGAAGAATAGCATCGACTACTTCGCCTGCGTAAGTCAGGTTGCTCAACCTCATCCGAGACACAATAAGCTAACAATGTAACAGTTTAGCCAGATACCAAAAGTCGACGATGTTCTGGGCAAGAACAAAATAGTCGAAGCTATCTCGCCTTCTGGCCTCGGCTGGGCAGTAAAGTATATTCAAGATATGTACGTGGAACGGAGCAAAGAGTCACAAGCAACATCAAGGCCAGTTGACTTCATGGACCGCGTCCTCCACGCACAGAAGAAGTTCCCAGAGATCGTTGATAATGCAATGGCAACCATCTACCTTCTATCCAATGTTCTAGCAGGGAGTGATACCACCGCAACAGCTATGTGCTCTGCCGTCTACTACATCCTCAAGCACCCGTCCGTGCACAGCAAGTTACGCGAGGAGCTGGACTCTGCGAATCTATCTTTCCCCGTGAAATGGAAAGACCTCCAGCACCTTGCCTACTTTACCGCTGTCATGCGGGAAGCAAAACGTATTCATCCCGGAGTAGGAATGCTCATGGAGCGTGTCGTCCCAGCGGGCGGCCTGTGTCTCCCCGATGGTCGCTTCGTACCTGAGGGTACCATCGTTGGGATGAACCCATGGGTGATCAATCGAGATGCGGATACATTTGGGCTCGATGCAGACCAGTTCATTCCTGAACGATGGCTACAGTCGTCAGGTGAAGCGGGCGAGGAGCATCAGGCACGAGTTGCGAGAATGCAGCGCGCTTTCTTGACTTTTGGGGCTGGTTCGAGGAGTTGTATTGGGAGGAACTTTAGTGAGATGGAGAGTGATAAGATTGTGGCTACGCTTTTTGCGAAGTACGAGGTACGTTAATATCTATTCCTATGTGTCGTGGGGGATAAGAGAGGATAAGACGTGCTGACAGTGACTAGATGGAGTTGGCTGATCCGAAGGATACTTGGAATGTTACCAGTCTGTGGTTTGTTCGGCAGGATAATATTGTCGTTAACCTGAAGGGTAGGATATAAGTGATTATGGGACTGTATATATATACTTTGCTTTAAATTGATACCTCCATGTATATATTTATTACTGAACAGCTTATCCATATAAACATGCAAGTCAAATCATGTCGCAACATCCAGCGTGGCAAAGAGCTGCCTGTACGGCAACCAGCCATGATTTAATGACGTTGGACTTAAAATATAGTAGGCGAACTATTATCTACTGTTTTTCGTGGTTTCATCTTATCTTATTTTTGACTTTTTCGATGCAGCTGGATTCGAGAAGGGAAGGAGGTAGGGTTTGGACGGTGCCTGCCGGTTGTGTCTGCCTGCCCGTATCTCCTGCTCTACCTCTTGCCTCCTCTTATTTCTCTCTCTTCTCTTCTCTTCTTCTCTCTTCCATCTTTCGACCATCTTCTGTCTTGCGTCCATCTTTCTTACAACTTGCCTTTCACCTTGCTATTTCGCTTTCTGTTCTCATTTCACCATGGATTCTTTGTCCATGCTCAAACTCCCCTGCTTGACAACAGAATACGGAACATCTGGTAAGTACTTCCCCCCCCCCCTCTCTCTCTCGCGGACGACTCGCTGACAAAGTATCCCCAGACATCGAACCTGTCGAAGCGGACACAGAGTTTGAAGGCACTGCCAAAAATAACGCTGTGTCTGGCACTCCCACTGGACCATTCGAAGACGAGTTGTTCCAATTCGACAGCGAGTTCAAGCTGTTCCTAGACAGCTGGCCCGACTGTGAGAACGTGAGGGATCTTGCAATCATCGCTGGGTTAGATGAGCACCAGGAGGCATGCCTCGAGAAAATGATCTCAGGAACCACCAACTCGTCGTTTCCGGGCCAGATGACAGGCGGCTGCTTTGTATGTCAGGTCGATCCGTGTCAAAGTACCAAATTGGCCCGACTGGAGCATGATCCCTCGCATCCATCCTGAGGAAGACAATGACGATGCAGAGTTCCTGATCGCCCTTTTGATCCACTGTATCCACGTCGCCAAGGATCGAGAGGATCAAGTGGGAGAGTATATTGCAGACATCATCATCGATGCCTTTTACGAGTACGAGCCTTTCATGCTGCTGCCATGAGTGCGGACCACCGTCGAGAGCGTGGCTGAAGACTCGTTTCATTGGAAAAAAGGCACGGATGCATGTACTACAACCCTCACGAGACACCCAAGAGCATGATACGGAGGAGGTTTGACACCTTGGAACGTGGGGGAAAGGGAGGGAGGCTTATTTTTGCACTCGGGGACGATCAGAGTATATTTGTTGTTGGTCCCGGACAAGGAGGATGTTTCCCCTTGATCTCGTATGCCCGAATGAGGGGCAGTTTGGAGGATTGTTGGTATGGATGCACTTGGGGACCGCACACACACACAGGGGCGGCCACACACACACGGGGACGACACACACGGGGACGACACACACGGGGACGGCACGGATGGGGACAAGGCATATGGGGACCGCACACACATGCACACATGTCATCTGCGGAGGATTTGGGGATACTTGGATAATACGGTAGAGAATTATGGGCTTTTTTGGGGACCACACACACACATGCACACACACGCATCTGCGGAGGACTTTGGTATTGGATACATGGATAACTGGCGGAGAATCATGGGCCTGTTTTGGGGAAGTCAGTTTGTATGGTCCCGGTCGAGGTTTTTACTCTGCACTACGCAGAGCATGTTTCCCTTGATACTATGCCAAAATGGGGGGATGACTATACCGTAAGAGTTTGATTTTGCTTTGTTTATCGGAACCCAAAAAGGAAATATAGGGCCGAATACTTATTTCACATCACTCATCTATTATGTCTCCCCTCCCGAAAAGAGTCACTTCCAACCTCTCTAGTAGAGAAAATATTTAACAAGCCAATTGAGCAGAAAGAAAGTCCCGATAATTTCGAGGCCCTGGTTTTGTTGCCTTATAGGAGTGATGTCCATGTCACACTTCCCTCCCTAGCAGAAACCCTGGTGACCAAGTATCTTCGATATATTGTCGGGGTTAATGAGGATGGAACAAATTTGCAAACTGTTCAACCGTTTGAGCCAATCCTGGCTGCCGTATCCTCCAGCGTGATGGCCAGTAGTCCGCAGTTTCATCGAGACGCGGTGAGGGCGTTACATCACAGCGCAACCACAGGAGCTATACATATAGCGAATGTTGGTCAGATGGTGGCCAGCCTGATTCTGCTTTTCTCTTTTGACAAGATCTTGGGAGAGCAAAATCCAAAGCCAATCAAATTGAAGGACTTTGTATCCTTATTACTGCCCCGTGCGCTGATCCAGGAAACTGTTGCTCGGATACGGAAAGATGACGAATGCACTGATCTATGGAACCAAGGAACAGTCTTCTCTAATCACTTCGTGCGTCTGACGGACTCGCCAACGGAGCAGACCCTGTGGCGGGCATATTATCGCGGGGCCGCCGTTATACCCGTGCTGGTTATGGTGAATGCGATTTGCTCGTCCCCATTTTACTACCCAAAAGTAACAAGATCAGTTACCTCTCAGTTCAAGTGATAAACAGACCCAACGATCACCTGGGACAAGAGCTCGAGAAGGAAGCGTTTCAAAGCATCAATCTTGCTGCAGATCTTCTATCCAAGAAGTCTGCTCATCTTGGGCTCATGATGTGTTTTCGGCAGCACAAGGACCAGCAGGAGTTTGCAGTGGTTTATCCACCAGTCAAAATGCAAAGATCGAAGCACGGTGTTGCCGAAGAATACAACTGGCATAACGGCAACAGTTGAATGAGGTGTGCTTCGGACCGTTTCAGCATTGGCTGCGTGGTTGTTCTATTGCTGTCTCCTTTTCTTTTGGCTTTTGGTATTGTCATCCTGTATAGCTTCGATGGAGCATGTGGCAACCAGATAGGAGCAACATAGTGGTCTAATAGGCTTCTCGCCAGTACCAAACACCGCCATAATCCGTCCGTTCGATTGCTGCTCTATAGCTAGCTACGAGCCCTAAGAATTGACGGACTTGGGCGCACGCTGTGGATATATCGAGACTGGTGGTCGACCTGAGTGCAGCATAATATCTAATCCATGGAAATGAGGTGCTAGCTTGTTGAAATGCTGTAATTAGGATTGCATAAAATGAAATATCTTTGCTCGTGTTGCTTTGTATGTAAACATAATGCTTAGTGAATATCCCAGATTAACTATGTGATGCCTGCGGTAAACATTTCCAATTTAACTGACCTGGCACATATCTACCGTTCTCTTGCTTATAACTTCAACATGTCCATATTTCAACTCCAGAGAGCTCACGTCCTAACGCAATCCAGGGCAAAGTCCTTGAGTCGTACAATGACGCGCCCATTCCTCTCAATCCGCAGAAGCTCTTCTCACAGAGAACCGCTTGAACTCCCCCAGCGGGGCATTCTCTACTAGGAAAAGAGCCAATTGACGAGGAGCGCTGTCCAGGCTACAGTCCCAAACAAGTTTTACCCTGCGAAACCTGCAGAGGAACTCGTCAATCGCTATCAGAAAGGCGACTATTATGCCAAAGCTCATATCGCAGAGATGATAGTCCTACTTGGGCCTTCGCCCCCAGAACTGGTTGCAAGATCCAACGCAATGTTGAGGCAAAAGTGGCATGATCTTATTAGAATCGAAGACGGTAGCATCTGCGAAAGCTCCGGGCAGTATTTTGGCGGTCCATTTTTCGACCAAGATGGTATTAGAAGCACCCTGTATAGAACAGAGCTGAGACCCCAACCGGGGGTGAATCGGTCCTCACATCAGCTGTAGTATTCAATGCAGATTGTTGCTGCTTCTGTTGTCTTTCTTGCTTTTCATTGTCATGCTCCTGTAATAAATGCTGTGTTGGCCCTTTATATATGAATAAACCCATGATAAAGCCATAATTTGAGTTAAATACAATAAAATAAATGAGATGATGATATAGTCAAGCCCATAGGAAGTTATTCCCTGAAAGATATTTACCAGCCGCAATTGACTTTTACTTTGTAACCCTGGACTGAGTACCTGTTTACACTGCCACCTATTTATTCTACACCCTGCTGTTGTACTCCGTACTCCGTATACCAGAGTATATTGCGTATTCCTAGTGTGTTCGTAAAAATCACCATACGAGCTACGAAGGCCCAATGAATTTGGTCAGCCGCGATGTTGCCTTAGCCTAAGCCACCTTGGACCAGCATTAAACTCCTTCGGCCTGGTTATACGACTTAGTCCAGCAAATGGTGGTGTGACCCCGACCGGGTTCGGTGTCGCGATCGCCTTCGAGGGCTCCGTCCACTGCCTAAGACTACGGGTGCATCACTCAACGACTTTCCCTGTCTCCCCCACCTTCCCACACACTTTGCCTGCGTTGTTCGCGCTGGCGCTGCCCCGGCTCTGGGAATGGTCCGTCCATTCCCTTTTTGTCTCGGAAATTGAGCGCATGAGGATAACGTGCGTAGCCCTCCTCTTGCGTCTCAGTCCATCCATGAGCTGACCGGCCATAACTAGGCCAGCGGAATCCATGCACCAATGGCAGAAATGCCTCATGCCCTCCATTTTGGTCTTCTTTGGCGGCGACGGGTCATCTGGTTGGTTGTCTGGCTAGCCACCCAGATACCCACCCCTAGACAATACTGGATGGACCGCAGGATCACGCTAAATTCCTGATGCAGTGGTTCAACGAATCACCAGTTCATCATAAGCGCTGTTGCTATGGCCCAAATATATCAGAAAATCCATATTGAAACTCTGCTGAAGGGATCTCTCTCCTTATGGGGAAAAGTAAAGTGAGATGAATGGCTTTCAAAACGCGCCTGCTAATCCTGCATCATACCCATCCACTGAAAATCTAACCAACGAGAAAGAAAAGCCACTTAATTGGTTGTCCATATGCTAAAAAGCCACATGGTTAATCAAAGGTACGTTCTTAGGAGATCCTCCAAGTAATATGTTTCCCTTCCTATCTCCCTTCCATTTAGTCCAGTAATAATCCTCTGTGAACTGCTTCTCTCAGCTCTCTGAGCACCTATCTATGCATATCATGCGCGCAGGTTTCCAACTAACCAATGAGAGAGTGGAAACTAGCACGGAGCTCGATCAAGCGCGATATCAGGTCTCCAATGACTTACGGAAGACCTTGATAGAGATCACCACCTCCCTTCTAGAAAGTACCCGCATCTCATGGGTTGTCTTTAGGCACATTTATTGTGCTTCGCCGGGTAGTAAGAATGTAGATCGTCGGTCGGTCTTTATGCATTCTCTGGATTGTTCTTTGGATGCCGACGCACCACCTCTGTTGCGTTTAGATGTTGGGAATGGCTAGGTGGACTGTTCCCATATAACCAATGACCGTGGGTCAACGGGATATATTCCACCGGAATCGAACACAAGTATGGGCCTCCGACCCTGAGATCCTCATTTGTTGTATGATATGTAAGATTAATAAGACCAGGGCAGAAACTATCTGGGGCATGAAGGTGATGAGATAAATCAGACGAAGCTTGATGGTTATGGTTTACTAGAAATATAGCTCTGACAGGCTGATAGGTGAATGAATGTCTACCGAATAGAAGAAGTAAACCATTTACTTCATACTTCTAACCGCCATACAGCTCCTATAATGCACGCGACTAAGTAGAATAAAGCCCCTTCCCCTCCAAAACCTGCCTCAAAACCTGCAACGACGTCTCCGGTTCTACACACATTAGCACCCTACCCACCATAACCACTCGTGTAAAGTGTAAGGAAAAGAAAACTCACGATAATAAGGAACCTCATGCCCTGCCCCAAAAACTCTCAAAAACGTAAACCCCCCCACACTCTTCACCGTCCCCTTCTCCACACCATCAACACTGTACGGAACCAACTCCTTTCCTCGGAATTCCTCGGCTCCATCAAATGCGACTGCATTCGCAACGTCAAGGTTACCAGTCCAGTTGCAGATCCAGTCTGCATCGCCGGCCCAGAGGAGGACTTGTAGGCCTGACTCGATGAGTTGAGATAGAGTCGGGAGGAGGGTTTTTGCGTCTGCCACCCACCGTCCGTTAGCATTACCTTTTCACGGAGAGGGTTAGTAGGGTATTGTGGAAACGTACTATCCCCCGTCCTCCCAAAATCTAGCGCAACACCCCCCGCACACTCCCTGAACCTGCTTCCCCTCGCCCCAATCCTCCTCCTCACATCCTCCCGGTTCAAGTATGACATATATGTACTCGGCGGCTCATCATCATTCCTCGGTTTGCGGATATCATAGACATTGAAATCCGCAGCCCGACTAATCGGTCCTTCGATCTGGGATGAACAAATCCGGTTCGCGATCCTGCATGATTCATCTGTTTCTGTCTCCGTACAGTTGGTTACTGCGGGGACACATGTTTTCTCGTATACAGAGAGATAATTATCTCGTTGGGATTCGGAGATTAGTGAGCGGTAGGTGTTGTTGTATGCGAAATCGATGTAGGATTTCTCCTGGATGGCCGTGTCGATCCACGCGTTGTTTATACCCAGGGCGACTAGGTTTATTGTCTCCCCTTTTAGGGCACCGTTGTGGATAAGCTCGTTTTGGGCTTGGATGTGCGAGGCGAAGGAGGGGCCGTAGTGGCCGCCGTAGGACTGTAGCCGGTTATCAACTAGTTAGCCCTATCTTTTTGGATTCTTAATTGAGAGGGAAGGTAGGGGAAAAGACGGGGTACCTCGGTGACTATAGCAACATCCCTCCCCTCATACTCATGAAACGCCTCAAAAAACGCCTGCAAAAACACCCATACATACCCCGCCGCACTATCCGTACCATTCACATCCCCCCCAATCCCACCATTACCGTCATCAGCATACGAAAACCCCACACCCACCGGCTGATCAATATACAGCATATTCGCAACCTCGTTGAAACTATACGGATTGCGCACGGGAGTATCCGTATCACCGTGCAGGGGGAAATGGCACGGCCCGTTTTCTTGGAAAAGGCCTACCATAGACGAGCAGCCAGGGCCGCCGTTGAACCATGTTGCGAGGGGGGCGGTTGAGGGGGTGTTCCGGGATTCGAAGAACCTGTTCACCAACGAAATGAATCAGATTGCGCTTCTTTATCACAAGTATCAAGATAGAAGGTTACGTTGAAGGGAAGGGAGGGGGTGAAGGGAGGGTACCAGAAAAACATATTCAGACCCTCGCCGACAGAGAGATAGCCAGAGTATTGGTTTACGTTGGGGGTTGTCTCGCAGATTCCGGAATTATTGACGAATTCGAGAGTTGCGCCTGTGGGGGCGTGGGTGAAGACTGTGTAGTTTGCGCCATGTTTTTGGGTGTAAGAGAGACGGTGACTGGTGGTTGCTGTGTCGGTAGGAGAAGCGGAGGTAGTGATTGAGAGGAGGAGTGTAAACCAGAGGAGGAACATGTTGGATATTTGTTGCGTAGTTCGGGGGTGGAGTAGTGGAAGGGATACATGCAAGTTATATATAGGGTTCGATTACACAAGCGCGGTTGTTTGTTGTGTTATATGTAGGGTTGCATTACTGCGGGTAAACGAGTAGGACGGTTGCTTGCATGTCGTATTAATGTTCCACGGATGCGATGTTGGGATACCCGGTTCAAGGTAGATCAAGACAAGTCAAATAAAATGGGAAATTACCTCTGGCGAGAGACTATTCTAATGCACAAATCAATCCAGTTGTTAAAACCGGCCTAGTAATCCATAACATAACAAAATAAAATCCCTTCCAAGCCGTGCTTGGATACCATGCATAGTAACCAACAAACATAAGATAACATCATATCATAACCCTCAACAAAACAAAACAACCATGTTGAAATCCATATGGTATCTCATCCACGCCCATCACCACCCCCCCCCACCGCTTCCCACGCATTTATCCACCCTAGTGACCAACATACGCCTCCGGCTTAACATGCAAATGACCCCCCCTATTCTCCGCCTGCTCCAGCACCGGAATCGTATTCGTATCTTTCAACCCCTGATTCGCCGACGGAACGGCCAACGGGCTAGGCTGCGGCGACGTCGACGGCGTCTCCATCTTACTCTCGTGTTCGGTGAGACCCTTTCGAATGGCGAGGACTGAGTCGACGATGACTGCGTCAATGCCCTCGGTGACTTGTCGCTTGACGTGGTCGGGTTCGTTGTTGATGGCGCCGTAGGATACGCAGACCAGCCCAGACTCTTTCACGACGCGGACCAACCGTGGGCAGAGGACGAGGGGTTCGGCTTGGGAGACGATACCCAACAGGTTCCAGCGGGATGCAAAGCGGACTGCTTCTTGGAGAGAAGACGCGCGGATGTCGTAGGCTGGAGAGGCGCCGGAGTCGGAAAGGAACAGCACCGGGATAGAAGGCTGTTTGAAGGAGAGGAGGAGGCAAACGTCGGGGTTGAAGGAGGAGAAAAGCATGTTGCGGCCTTGGCCAAGGTCGTACACCAACTTTAGAACTGTGTCGACGAAAGAGTTGAGTTCGACGGCGTAGGTGTCCATCTCTTCTTGTTCGGATTCGAAAAGCATGGGGTATTCTACTCCTGTTAGCAGACGTAAAACAGAGGCAAGTGAAGGGACGTACTCAGTTCAATGTTGAACCCAACAGACTTGGGCAACTTCCTAAACAACTCCTCCAACGTAGCAAATGGAGCCTGGATATGATTCCCCCGTGTATTCCCCTTGAACCCCTTCTTCTTAAAGTCCCTCGTGTGCTTAATCTTCTCATTCAACTCCGACACATTATACTCCGACCCACCAACAGACATCGACCGCATGCGTCCACCCTTGCTCTCCTCACCGATGATATCAGCCCGGCGAGGCGAAGCATTCTGGTTCCGGCTATCGCCTAGCTGCATGAACTGTTCCAGTGTCATAGTGTGCACAGGCGCATCGATACCTGTCTCGCTGACGAGGAAGTCATGGTAGATGACCGGGACGTGGTCTTTCGTGAGTTGCACGTCGAATTCGACATAGGAAGCACCCAGGTTGGCCGCGGCGATGAAGGATTGGATGGTGTTTTCACCGAGTTGGAGGGACTTGCGGCTGGCGAAGTTCTTGCCTAGACCGCGGTGGCCGATGACCATTGTTGAGGTGAGACTCTTCCAGTAGGTTTGGTCGCGGCCAACGGACATGTTGGGGTGTTTGAAGGGAGTGACAATCAAGAAGTTGAATGTTAACGAGCCGATGACTTCCAACGTGTTGGCTGCCACGATAGGCACAGTCGAGTCACCCTTCAAATTCATCCGATGCGAACCCACACCAGGCTTAATGGACGAAAGCAACGCAACACCACGACCAACAATCTGATCCTTCGTCCCCGCATACGTGGGAACAAGATCAAACAGCAACCGCACCTTGGTCGGATCGGCAGAATGGAACACTATCGGCTCCGTAGAGATGTTATCCTGAACCGGCAGATCGATAATCTCCGGCTCACCGTGTGCACCACCAGCAGACACAACAATTGATAAAGCCGTGTCCAGCTGCGTGGAATGAGCATTCTCCATCGGAATTCGGTCCAGGTTGACTGCTTGCTGCGGCTTGCGGATGTCCATCGTGCCCAGACTGACCAGGATCATGGCCTCATCGGCGAGATACCGATGTCCAAAAGACTTGATAGGTTCAGAAGCCCGTGGGCCAGAACTCCCTGGGGTGGTGTTGTTGGAGCGGCGCTCCGCCAGAGAGGACTCTGCGAGGCCGGACGGCGCCTGGGACGGAGACGAGGGAGTGAGAGCGGCAGGGGAGATAGCAGCGGGAGCGGGGATGACTTCTGGCTCGGAGATCTCAGGTTCGGGTGTGAGCTCGGCCAGACGACGAGCGATGTCGAGGTGGCCACGCAGAGCAGCGTGCTCCTTAGCGGTCCAGCCAGACGAATCCGACCGCTCAAGATCAGCATTGGCATCAATGAGCAGGTTCACCACCGACAGCGCTCCATCAACAGAGGCAATGAACAGCGGAGTCCACGAATACGTGTACTCGAAAAGCTCAGTGTCAGCCTTCTGGTTGTCCGTGCCATTCAGGAGAATACGCGCACACTGGTGGTGACCGAACCGAGCAGCCACATGCAACGCAGTCTCACCCTGCTCGTCCTGGTAGTTGATATCAACACCAGCATCAACCAACAGCTGCACGATATCGACAAAGTTGGCCTTGGTGGCCATGGCGAGCACAGCGCTGGACTTGGGGACTTGTTTGCGGATAAACGCGCGTTCCTTGTTGTTCTCGCCCTTCCAGTTCTCAGACTCGAGCAGAGTTCGGGTGGTCAGCGGGTGGCCGCCAACAACAGACAAGTGCAGCGGGGCCCAGCCATCATTGTCCTGCCATTCGATACTGTCAATGCCGCCGCTCACATCGAACATGTCCCACGCCTGCAGATGCTCGATGATGACATCGCAGACAACCTTGAACCCGTACTGCGCACCATAGTGCAGAGGGGTCCGACCGGAGAGATCCTTGGCCAGGACAGCGTGACGCTGTTGCGGTCGCAGCTGGTCGAGCAAATGCGACAACAGCGCGATGGTCGGGTCAGAGCGCTCAAGATGCTGCGGCTTCTCCGACTCCTTGACGACAGAGCGCGCGGGCTGCAACGTAGGCGGAGCAGCAGGAGTAATGTAGTTGGAGGTCTCGAGAGGAAAGTCGAGCACCATGGAGGCAGACTGCTCCGAGTCGGTAGTAGACTGCGCGCGACCAATCGAAATCACCAGACGATGAACGCTGTTACGCTTGTTGATATCATCGTCCTCTTCAAGATCATCATCAATGCGACGAAGCAAAGCACTAATGCAAGCCTTGGACCGGTAGTAAATCGAGCGCTGCAGCAAACTCTTGAGTACCCTGGGGAACAGGTTATCCTGCGCCTCATCGGCCGCCTTCCTCAGCGTCTCAATCAACTCCAGCAAAACATGCGTATCATCAGACCGCACGGCCTCATCAACAGCCGTCAACAAACTCGGCGGCACATTCAAATTCGGCCTCGAAGGCCCCTTCTTCAACGACAACGACGACACCGTCGAACTCGCATCATCAGTAACCTTCTGATCACCCAGAATCGACAACCAGTCATTAATCCTCTTCAACGCCTCGGAAACCCGCACATTCGACGCAAACGGCGCGGGGTCAACCTTACTCTCCAGATACGTCTTCTGACTCTGCCCGCCAACGCGCTTATCCAGTTTTTTGGTGATTTTGATGAACCCCCGCCGATTCACCTCCCCATACCACTGCAACTTCCTCAACTGCCCACGCAATTCCAACAACGCAGCCAGTAAATCCTCCACATCCTCGCCGTCCAGCCTCTGCCGGCCATCGAGTGAATGCCCGTACCGGCCATCGAGTGAATGCCCGTACCGGCCCTCGAGCAGCTTCAGACGGCGCGAGAAATCGTGGTATTTCTTGTTGTAGAAGTAGTCGACGTCTTCGAGGTTGCGGTCGAGCGAGTAGAAGAAGCCTAGAATGTGGTCAGGGGGGTGTTGTGTCGACGGAGTCGACAGAGAAAGGTTCTAGTGTAGTGCCTCACCCGCTAGATCCGCCTCATGGTCTGCTTTGAGGTCCTCGGCGGCGGACTTGATGAGTTTCTTGAGGGGTTTGTATTTGATGTAGGAAGCGCTCCATTCGGGGACGACGTTGCGGGGGAGATTGCGGCCGAACTTCATGGTGGTGTGTGTATATATAGAGGTGGTAGATGCCTTGGGGAGCGGTGGTGGTGGTAGTGGTGGTAATGGTGTCGATTCTTAAGCGGAACTAAGGAGCCATTCGTCACGACAGAGTATGTAAGGAAATCTGTGTCCAGTATCGAGGTCAGCACGTGAACATGCGGTGGACAAAGGATGCTTGGCTTGGCTACCAGTCGGAAAGCTTGATGCCGGCACGCTGTCTATGCCAGCCCGTGCCAATGACTCGGCAGCTGATTCGATCGGAGATTTTTCAGTTATTACAGAAGTAAATAGAGTACAGATCACAGTACAGATATGCAGTGCAATACTCGAAAGTGAAGAAATGATGACAGTGGCAAAGGCAAGGACAAGGCAACAATACGCCTCTTATAATCGACCAAGTATCTTCTTTCACTCCATCCCGTGACCGAAATAGAAAAACCCTGGAAAAATCTCAGAATTCGCCAAGCCCAGTCCCCACAGTCCCCACGCTTCCAAGGTCCAGACCTCCCACGTCCAATCATCACCGTCTGTGGGTGGGGGCGAGGGAATGTTGGCTTGGATCGCTGAATCCCACAGACCAATGGGGGTTGGTGGGGACTAGGCGGTGGGACGAGCGGTGGGGGAGACCTGCAAGGGGGTAGCGAGGTCACGTGTGGCGGTGTGTCTGGGGTAGTTTTCTAGCCTTGTAGCATAGTGGTGGTGGTTGGTCTACTATATGTGAAGCTAGAGAGAGGGTATGGCACTATCGCTATCAAGCTTCATCTACCGAATATCACTCCACTAGCAAAAGTACCATGTCGCGGAACCGGACACCTGTACGTACTTTGGTGGTCAGCTGACGACCTGCATATGACCTCATTGACCGCCTCGGTCTCATGTAAGAGGATACCCTTGTAGCTCCGGGGAATACATATGGAGTGAGTGCGGAATACTCCGTACTCGGTATTAAGCATGCTATCAATATAGACAGTTTATCATGGTTAATTCAGTTGCTACATAACAAACAGATACTACGTCATCATCACCAATGCGAACAAAAACTCCTGTATGCCTATCTGATAACAAATTCCCGAGCAGACGCCTCGCTAATCAATCAGTGCTGCCAATTGCATTCCCTCCTGATATCGGACAATATGAGGGGTCAGCCCCGCTCGACAGCAATCCTGTAAACAAATCATAATCGTAATCATAACAAACAAAATCACCGCATAATCGGCTTCAACGCCTCCACCCCTGTCTGCAGTATCGCCGGGTTCGACGTCCGCTTCAACACACCTGCCAACGTCTCAACGCCCTGTTGGTCTTTGACAGCCTTGCGTGCACGGACGCCCGTATTTCCCGCCGCCAGACTAGTCAGGTTCCGTATGCAAGCCACTCCCCGATGTTGCAGTTCTGCATCTGAATCCCGGCAGAGTGACAACAACAACTCGACCCCGCGTGGTCGATCCAGCACCGCTGTAATTGCAGATTCAAACTCGGTTAGCATGGCCAGTGCTCCTCCTGCTGCTTTCCTAGTCGCTGTATCATCCACGTCTGTCAGCGCCAGCAGTACATGCAGCCGTTTGGCAGCCTGTTTCGAGCCATCTGCATATTGCATCACTCCGGCTTCACATGCCATCAAATTACACACCAGCTCGCATGTCGCACGCTGAATCCACGTGTGACTTGACAGCAGCAAATCCTCCAGCACCGTCCACCCCTGTCGAACAATCGTCTCAGATGCCGACTCATCCGGGTATGAGGCTAGGTTGGTGAGGGCCAACAGCCCTTCAAACACTGGCAGCAAATCGCGCGGCTGATCCGCAGTGAACACGGCTGTCTCCGGAGACGACAGCAGCGACACCAATGGCCGCACCGCAGAGGTCACCGAAGGAAAGCCGGAGGAAGGAAAAATGAGAGCCGGGTTGACGGAAATCAAAATTCGAGCTAGAGCATGAGAGGCGTAGTGACTAGTCTCAGCGCCCGCATTCCCCTGTTGCGGAGCCGCCATGTTGATCAATACCTTGACAGCACCTTGCTGGGCCAAGGCACCCCGAGATGAGCGATCACGGGCCAGAGACAACAGAATCTGACTGACAAGCGACTGGATCGAAGGAAGATTGGTTTTGGCGCAGTCCACGAGAAGCGGCATGGCGCCTGCCTCGACGATGGCCCGGCAGCGAGCGAGAACGGCCTCGTCTTGCTGGCGCGGATCAGGACCCGACCGTGCTTCTCCGGTCTTCGCGTTGGCATAGGCCTTCAACTGTGCCATTTTTTTCTGCTCTTCGGAAAGGTTGGGTAGGAATTGCGTGAGATGTTGGATAATCGTCAAGCCTCCATAAAGCACGGAGGAGGCGGAGGTCGGAGACGAGTTGGTAGCGTGAGGCCGTAAGATCTGAATGAGATCATTCAAAAAAGAGCGGTCCTCAGCGAGTTGCTCTTTCACGTCGGGCTTCACCGACGAGAAAGCCAGCCCTTCAATGGCATGCGGTACGTGCTCGACCTTTCGCTGCGACATCAGTTCCTTGAATCGATGTACGAGTTCCGGCACGCTGTCTTCCTCCTGAACCTTACCATTGGTTTGGGATGCTACCGCACCGGTTCCGTTCGTTGCCTCGGACGTGCGGATCTTGGCCAGAACGACGGCAGCCAGGTCGGAGGTCTCATCGCTGCCGTTGGTGAGGACGTGCGACAGCCAGTCGGAGAACCGCTTCGAAATAGTCTCCCGACACGCGGTGCTCACACAGGCCGCGTTCAGTAGCTCCAGAAGAGCAACCTCCACATTGCGATTCTTGGAGCTTCTCGAAGCCAGCGGCATCAGGGCTTTCATAAACTCGTCGGACAAGAAAAGGGAAGCGGCTGCGTTTGGAGCGACCGGGAATACGGCTACGGCCGCTGAAAAGGCCACAACGATATCGTCATTGCGGGCTTTGGTGATTTTGTGTGCGATGAGACGAGAGAATCTCTCCTCACCGGCCTGCTTGGCGACTTGGAGGTACTTGACCGTCGCCAGCGTGGCTTGGCCCCTCCATTCTGCCGGAAGACGGCTGTCCAGCGAGGATAAGATCACCTCCAGTCCCTCATCGTCGACCAAGTGTTGTAGCTTCTCCGCGTCAACCGCCAGCAGACGCGCAATTCCCTTCAGAGAACGACCATCCAGGTCATGGCCGGATTCCATGAGCTTGGCGATAAACAGTAGGAACAGTTCGCATTCGCAATGGTAGCGGACCGTTTCCGATGGCCAAACGGAGGGGTCCAAGACAACGGTATCGAGACACACGGCGGCCCCATCACCACGATCGTAGATCTCGTCAAAGAATGTGGTCACGGAGACCTGTAGGCGATTGGAAAAAAACTGTCGAACGCTGGTATTTTGACGCACAAGGCTGGAAATGAGATCATCTTGCGTTGCGGTCAAGGCGTGGGGCCGCTCGGCCAGCAACAGCATTAGGCATTGTAAGGCCACTTCCTCGGGGGGCTTGAGGCCGTCAGTTCGTAGGTAGAGGGAGGCGTCTTTGCCAGCAGATTCATCTTTGTTGGCAGTGTATTTGCGACAGAGGTCTAGGAGGTGGTGACCCTGGGTTTCGTCTTTCTGGACTTTGAGGAGGGTTCCCGTCACCTCCGGATGGTGCGGAGCTAGAGAGAGGGCTTCTCGGAGGTTTCGTGACGCCGCCTGAAAAAGAAAGACAGTTAGAAGAACTGCTGTAGAAACCAGTATTATGGAGAGGGGGCATACCTCGCGGTGACCGGCGTCGAACAGCTCGATGGCCTCGGTGGCCAGGTGGATGGCGCGTTCCTCACCGGGCGATAACATATCTCAACGCACGGTTGGAGCGGAGTGTGGGGTTGCAGAGCAGAAACTGGCAGAAGAGAGAAGAGGAGAATAAAATGGTACTATGCTGGATTTCTGAAGATAAGGAATGAATTAGAGAAGAGAAAGATAGAGAGGAGAGAGAAAGATGAAGAGAGTGAAATTGTGCCGAGAGTGGGAAGTGGGTGGATTAATCGGAGACTCACATTCAACCCACGGTGGTGGAAGTAGTGCCTGCAGGCAGATTCAAAGCAAGCATGAGGTCAGCCAGATAATCATAGAGATAGTGAGGCAACAGCCAAGATGCTTTCTTTTTCTGCTGGAGAAGAGAGAGATACGAAGTACAGGTGAGGCCGGGGTAAGAGGGGGAAAAAGAAAGAAGAAAAGATGATGCTAGTGACGGTAATTACTACGGTGACAATACCGGGGGTGAGGCCGCAAGGAACCGGGGATGATACGTGTAATACAGATACAGCCCTGACCCCGATATCAAACGGAAGACCGAAAGGATATGGGATTTACGGAGTACGGAGTATGGAGTAGATTAGAACAGAAAGACTTATTTGCAATGGAAACGGTATCCCTGAGTCACAACTCTGATAAAGCCCCCATGGAGTAAGACTGCACTACTGGTAGATCTCCAACAGGGAGTCCGTCCACTCATAACACGCCGTTGCCTCACGTTCAACCCCGTGTCAATCTTCAGTTCCAAGACAATACTGTAAAACCCCGTTATAAGCAACTCCGATATAAGCAATACTCCATTATAAGCAACTGGCCACGCTGTCCAAATTACAACTCCATATAAAATTGCTTAATACTCCATTACTAGCAAGTTGCTTAAATTCTCCCCTCCTCCAATACAAAATTGCTAATATAGGAGTAACCAAAATAGGCTATTTTGACTTCGTCCCTCCCTTCTGCAATGCCAAAGCAA
>NW_019170470.1:514543-645891 GCF_001890805.1 Aspergillus glaucus CBS 516.65 | reverse complement strand
AAAGTCGTGTCAGGTAGCGCATCATGTGACCATCGCCTAATTTGGACTAGTTACCTGACACGAAAATGCCCCACCTACATGCGACCTGTGCACTCCTCTGCTTATGATGTAAGCAGAGAGCGTTGGTTTCTTGTCCCAAAAGGGAAACACTTAACGCGTCGGTGGGCATTTATATTTCTCCGACGCGTTTCGCGTGTTCTACGCGTCCCACCGAAAAAAGACAATGCGAATTATCACCGCCGCAACGACCACCACCACCAGCACTGTCTCTCTCCCCACACCATTTTCAAATATTGCTTACTCGGGGGATCTCTTCCTAGCTATCCTCGATTCCCATCGACAATTCTCGTTCAACGCCATTTAACGGGCCATTCCCTCGGCCCTATCCATCCCTCGTTCCGCCATGTCGTCCCTCTTTGATGCCGTTATCCAGTCCGAGCTGGGCTCAACGGCCGGCTCTCAACAAATCCACTCAGATCAGATCGGCAGTTCGCGGCCGCAGCTCATGTCAGAGAGCAATGGACCGATGAGTGATGCACAAGGCTTCCCGGATGACCAGGTTGTGGGCACAAACAGTTCGACGATAAACCGACTGCGGAATCCATACATGCCAGGGCCCCCTCCGGTCACCGATCTGGCGGGTGAGAAAGTGCAACAAGCGTTCGTGGGATTCCTCGAGTCCTACATCGAGGAGGTTTCAAGCACTGCGCCGCCACCGTCGTCCGCTCGTATGTCCGATAAATACTATATCGCACAAATTTACGGCATGAAGAGACTGGGACTGTCGACCCTTTACGTGGACTTTACGCACTTGACATCACTGGATAACCAGATTTTGGCCGATGCGATTGCCAACCAATACTATCGATTCCAGCCTTTCTTGGTCAAGGCTTTGCAAAACCTGATCGCCAAACATGTACCGGAATACTATGTTTCCCATCGTCAAGCAACTAGCACGCAATCTCAGAATAGTTCGTCCATGCGAGATCTGGAAGAGAGTGCGGCCGAAAACGACGAGAGCATCAACGACCCCAGCCAGCCGAAGTTGGGCCGTCAAGCTAACACCAAGACCCGGCATCAGCAGACAGACAAGTTGTTCTCACTGGCATTTTACAACATGCCCCTGGTCTCCCGGTTACGGCAACTTCGAACGTCACAGATCGGTAAACTGCTGTCTGTCTCTGGTACCGTAACACGGACGTCCGAAATCCGGCCCGAGTTGTCGCTGGGTACGTTCATCTGTGAACAATGCAAATCGGTTGTCCCCAATGTGGAACAAACTTTCAGATACACGGAGCCCACCGAGTGCCCGAACAGTACCTGCGGTAACCGTTCTGGATGGCGCCTGGATATTGCGAAGAGTACGTTTGTCGACTGGCAGAAGGTGAAATTGCAGGAGTCGTCGCATGAAATTCCCACAGGTAGCATGCCTCGTACAATGGATATCATCCTGCGTGGTGAAATGGTTGACCGCGCCAAGGCAGGTGAACGGTGTATTTTCACAGGTACATTGATTGTGGTCCCGGATGTCAGCCAGCTTGGTCTTCCTGGAGTGCGGCCAGAGGCCATTCGTGACATTAGTAACCGTACTGGTGAAGTAGGCGGAGGTGGTGTGAGTGGTCTAAAGGCCCTGGGTGTCAGAGACCTCACCTACCGACTCGCATTCCTTTCCTGCATGATTACCCCCGACACCAGCACACCTGGCCAGCAATCAAACCAGCAACTGACTGGTAACTCCGACAACATCCTGGGCTCTCTCTATCAGCACAAAGATCCCGATCCGGAAGACGATATGGCCCAGGAATCCTTCCTTCATACCATCAGTGCAGCGGAAGTGGATGATCTGAAGCAACTCGTCCACTCAGAGTACATCTACTCGCGTCTAATTGAATCTATTGCTCCGATGATTTATGGGCACACGCAGATCAAGAAGGGTTTGCTTTTGCAATTGATTGGAGGTGTTGGCAAGTCGACGGAACAGGAAAATATGCAGCTCCGTGGTGACCTTAACATTTGTATCGTTGGTGACCCTTCGACAAGTAAGAGTCAATTCTTGAAGTACGCAGCCCCTATACCCTTCTCTTGTGACGGCAGTGACTAACAGTTTGTGCCAGATACATCTGTTCGCTACACCCCCGTGCTGTTTACACCAGTGGTAAGGCGTCATCTGCTGCTGGCTTGACTGCCTCCGTCGTGAAGGATGCCGAGACTGGTGAATTCACCATCGAAGCCGGTGCACTGATGCTTGCTGTATGTCCCATCGCTTTCTTAAACTATCTAATCAGGATGCTAATAACATACAGAACGGAGGCGGTATCTGCGCAATCGACGAATTCGACAAAATGGACATCAGCGACCAAGTCGCCATCCACGAAGCAATGGAACAGCAAACGATCTCCATCGCCAAAGCCGGCATCCACACAACCCTCAACGCCCGCGCCTCAATCCTCGCTGCCGCAAACCCCGTCGGCGGCCGCTACAACCCCAAAACCACCCTCCGCGCCAACCTCAACTTCTCTGCCCCCATCATGTCCCGTTTCGATCTGTTCTTTGTCATCCGCGACGAACCCAACGAAGCCGTCGACCGCAAGCTGGCAGACCACATCGTCAACGTGCACATGAACCGCGACGAAGCCGTGACACCGACTATCAGCACCGAGCAGCTCCAGCGCTACATCCAGTTCGCGCGGACGTTCAGACCCGTCTTCACTGACGAGGCCAAGGCCGTCCTCGTCGAGAAGTACAAGGAACTGCGCGCCAACGACGCCCAGGGTGGAATAGGCCGCTCCTCATACCGTATCACCGTCCGTCAACTGGAATCGCTCATCCGTCTCTCCGAAGCCGTCGCCAAGGCCAACTGCGTCGAGGAAATCGTCCCCAGTTTTGTCATCGAGGCCTTCAACCTTCTCCGCCAGAGTATCGTCACCGTCGAGAAGGATGACGTCGAAGTTGAAGATGACGACGAGGAAGCCGCGCTTGCGCAAGTCGCAGCAGCCGACCTTGAAGAAGACCAGGAGATGGCTGATGGCGATAGGGAAAGCGATAGCCCCATGCGTGATGGTGATGATGGCGAGCAGCAAGAGCAGTCCACGCATCAGCGCCAGAAGCCCAAGACCAAGATCACGTACGACAAGTACATGAAGATCCTAAACTTGGTCGTGCGGAGGGTTAACGAGGATGAGGCGACTTCTGGTGAGGGTGTTGAGCAGGAGGAGTTGCTTGTTTGGTACTTGGAGCAGATTGAGGCTGAACTCAACACGGAGGATGATCTGCAGCGTGAGCGGGATCTAGCTGTTAAGGTTTTGAAGCGGATGGTCAAGGTTAGTATCCCACCGGATATATATATTTTCACAAATCAGTACTAACTGTCACAGGATAACATCCTCATGCCTATCCGCGGAGAAGGTCTACTCGACGACGAACAAGGCCAGGATGACCAGACACACAAGACCGTTTTCGTCTTGCATCCCAACTGCGCTATTGAGGAGATGTAGTTTCTTTTCATGTTTTTTTTTTTTTTTTTTTCTGTTTTCAATTATGCCATGGTACTTATTGCATATTTTACTCAATGAGGGTTGTTTTATCTATTGAAATTAGGAGCAAAGGAAAGGGACCATGAGTGATGATATCCAGTTGTGATGTGTTTACAATGTTTATTTGACATTGATATCTATCTTAGTATTTATGAATGAATATGAACGTGTACAATGCTTATTGTCTTCACTTGACTGCCATATGCATGTCGATTCTATATAGGATGTAGTGTCTAACAAAGTCAACCCTAAATATCAACTATCAAAAATTGATAGGAATGCATCCAATGTATCCACAGGGAGACGAAGAAGTTTAATTTCCTGGTCCTAAAAGAAGAACGAGAAAACAAACTATTGCACCGACATCAATAATGACCGTATTCCATAAAACAATATATAATCCCTGAGCTTGATGGAAAGCATAGCTGTTTAGTGACGCGGTTTTCGACTGACGGAGCAGCAATGGTTCCAACCACCTGGGCTTGGTGACTATCCATAAATGTCATCGACGAAGAGAGCTGAGGCCCTTCTTTCACCGGACAAAACGTTCGAGGTTGTCGTACCTCATCGTTCCAGAATCGCATCAGCAAATTATCATGCGGCAACAATGGTTAAGTATGGTTGGAATGGTCCCAGTTGAGTAAAGCTATGCATATTTAATTGAGTCATTTTGTGCTCGCTTCACGCTGATTCCATGACGAAACAATCAATGCTCGATGATATCGTATGTATTGGGTTCCTTCTCCCTAACGCCTCAATAGAGCCAGGAAATAAACCCATTGGAGTCCAGTGAAAGGTAAGTATCCGGAATAGATGTACATATCAGTGCTTGTTCCGGTATATCGAATTGTTCCTGGCTATCTAGGGCCAACTTTGACCATTCTCCGTGGTCCATGAAAACTCTCGGGCTGCTTTCATGTATTGCTGAAGACCCAATGTCTCTTTGTTATTATTCTAGGCTCAGAATCGTATCCATCATTGATAATGGAGAACTGGGATCCCAAATATACTCGAAGCATGGTTCCAAGTTGTGCAAGAAAGAATCCGCACAGACCTTGGCATCAGCACGTACATACACAGCAACAATTTTGCGCTTCTTTCACCTTAGCTTTTTCGTCGAGGCGGTAGAGATGATGTATCCCGTCGTCTTCTGTAGAAGGGTATTGTTGTGTTGAGTGTCCTTCTTTAGCAGAGTTTTTTCTAGCACGTTTATCTTCTCAGCCTGTTCTCTGATCAATCTCCTCTTCTGATCAGCCTCTTGGCTGAGGCTGAGTTGAAATTTCTATCATTGAGGTCTTAAATCATCGACCTCACTGCTCAATGCACTCAACGACTTGCTTCTGGTATTAACATGCGCACGCGACCTTACGGTAGAGCCAAGGCCTTTAGGGAAAATCTCAACACGTCTGGATGTTGCAGGCTTAGCACAGCACCTTTTTGATGGTTGACTTGCTGCATGAGGGTATCCTCCGCCTCTTGTCACATGAAACATGTAGCTATCTGTAGCCACGCCATATATTCCAACAGTCTTTCTTCTGACGACGATTTGCCTGTCTAATCCGTTCAATAACGCGGAACAAGCACATAAGCTCCCTGCTGATAATTCGCATTTCAACTAGGGAAATGCCTCTTTCCATCTGCTGTTGTCACGCCAGTTTTCATGCGCATATATACTTAGCCTCTCTTTAGGATATTTAAAGGAAACGTTTCAGATCGCTTGCCCGTATCTCGAGGATTCCGTCGGCACAGTATCGCTTGGCTAGTTCCGTTCAGCCAAAACTGATCAAAGTCGGTTTTGAGTTGCTTCACTCACTCCATCCAGACTCGATTATCGCCAAAGAGTATTCTTGCTTCTTTGATCCCGTGTTTGCGACGCCTCGGGGAGCCCAGGGATTTGTATCCATCAATCTTGGTGAAGAATTTGCGAGCCCGGATCCTTTGTCTAAGCCAAAATGAGTATATCTGTATTTGCTCCGGTATCAAAATCTTCTGGCTGTCTAGGGCCATCTCTGGGTAGCAAAGACATCTCGTCGAGTCGGGTTCGAGGCAGGGTTTCCTTTCGGGGTGAGCGCTTGTACGTCCAGCATGTTCGATTGGGGCCTAATCTACAGCACTTGGGAGACACTGGCTATTCAATCTGGCCATGAACTCTTGTATGAAGGAGCCCATTTCGTAATTCCAGCCTGGTAAGGTTAGCAGGGTCCATTTAGCTTGGAGTGTGGCAACTCACTCAGGTTTGATAATTCCAAGGTCTCGATCCCGCTCGGCTCATGCTGCAGTCTGCAGTTCTTCGATCCTCTTCTCTAGTTGTATATCTGGTACCATAACCCTCTCTTTAATTCGAGCATGATACTTGGAAAACCCGAATCACATATCTGTCTGAACTACCATCATACCCAAAACAGTACAGCTTCTCGCTTGGAGTATGTAAGCCCCAACTGTTAAGTGCTAAATCACGGTCAACTCCAATACTGGATCGCAAAAAGTTCGAGCCCGTATCACTCACATGTAAGAGGTAGATGTTATAGGTGGGGCGAAAGTCTCTCGCAGCAACGGGCTCATCGACACGTTTTAATAGACATATCAGTCGGTCAGTATACACCACTCATGATATGGTTTGAGGAGATTCATAACTGTCCTCCAACACGGGTATCCTCGGGTCTTTTAGGCTTTGTTAGTTACTGGCAACTTCCCTTTTGCTTTGGTATCTGTTTAGTAATAGTCATCTGTTCGCGATGGCCGGTGACTCCAGATTGAATCCGGGACTGGATGCTATTCATCAATCAGTCCATTTTGCAATACTTGAGCCCGCTTGCTTGGCTCTGAGTCGTGCCTAAACGCTTTCATGGCGTATTTGCAGTAGTAATCAATCTTCTTGTCTACCACGTACGGCGGCGGGAGATGGGGGAGGGAGGAAGCTAGCCTCGAAAGAATTTGAACGTTTCAAGTTTTTATGATTCAGTTTTAAGGTGAACTGAGCTATAGACTATCAATAGCTGCAGACCCTTGCAACCGATTTGCCAGAAGTAGGACAGAAATGCCATGTGAGATGGCAACTAATGATGATGGGATTGAAAGGGTGATAGAAAAGGCAGCTCAAGGAGTTTTATGGCTCCCCAAAGTGGAGAGAGCATTATATAGTGACTACTGGTTGTTTATTTTAGTATTCACTGTCTGATAAGATTGATTAAATCATCCTGCTAATGATAAAATGTAAATCATACAAAGTCATCGGTGAATCGCAGAAATCAAAACAAAACCCCATAAACTCATGACCCTCACGTTATCGACGCCCACCCAAAAACCGCCGCGGAGGAGCCCCAAGAAATGACATGGTTTCTGTCGCCTCTCCTCTGACTTCCCGCAAAGAAGAAGGTTCCTCATCTTCGCTGAACGAGACCGTCCTGCTACCGAAACCGTGATTAAGCGGATTTCTTTCTGTAAGCCTTATTTCTCCTCCGCCTGTATCCGTATAATCGTCCACGGAGATATTTGGACTGCTCCATTGAACGTCATGGTAATAGTACATCCTCGTATCCTGCGAGTGATTAAAGTGCTGGTGACGACGGGGCCGCTGGTGAATTATCTCCTCGCCTCCGTTAGACAGTTCAAACTCCTCGGTACTAGTGTCTTCGTCCTCGTCTTCGAGTCTATCTGTATTTTCCTTATCATCCTCTGGATACCTGTACCAGTGCTCCGGGAGGTAGAAGCCAAAGTCACGGATCACTCTATCCTCTGGGTCTTCGTAGATGGTGAAGCCACTGTCGCTAGATGGGGGAGCACCGTGTTCGTGGATGTGGAGGTTTCTAAAAGTGCTGCTCAGTGGTGAGTAGGTGTTAGACTGCTCTTCACCTTGCTCCTTCTCATCGTGGTTGGAGGAGTCGCGACCAGCCGCAGTCGCAGACATATCGACCGTCTCAGTCGAAGAGGACGAGACCAGGCTAGTAAATGACGATTCGATAGAATGTAAAGCTGCTTCCTTGGCAGACCACGCCTGATCCCCCCCACGCCAGCTCCCAGACGCCGAGATCTTGGTCCTCTTATTCAACTGCGCACAGCGTTCACCTCCTGCCTTTGTCTCACGTTCACATGCTTCGTCGCCCTGCTCATGTTCGTCGATCTGTCTCTCGTGCAAACGGGGGCTTTTCAGGTTAGGTGTAGTGGTTTCGTTCATGCTCTCGAAAGACGAAGTTATCTTCTTCTCACGACGAGCGATGGCCGCTTGGTACTTCAAAAACAAACATGTCAGTAAAGATCAATGCGTGCGCATATCCCATTAAACTCACATGTTTCTCGACGCCCAGACACAGTTCAAAGTCGATCTCTTCCATCATTTTGATCGGACGGAAGATGCGGTTGTAGGTGAGCTGTAGGCCAGTATCGAAGGTAGAAGTTAGCGACGAAGCAGCAAAGGTGGAGTCAAATACAATAAGGGTCTCTGAGTCAACGTGTGTGCGCCAGAGTATCCGGAACTTGCTTTCAAGATGGGATCTAGATGAAATGGACGAGGCATAGCGGTGAGGTTTGGTTGTGTCTGTGGGGTTGGGACGGGGAGAGGTGGGTTATTCGTTTTCTCGCCAGGTCAGAGAAGAGAGTAGAGGGTAGCAGAGCGAAAACAAGGGAAATCCTACATGGGTCCTGCTCTTTATATGTACGCACAAGGACACAGCAGGTCGTCAATCCAGCCAAGTTGATGGATAAAGAAATGGGAGATGGAAGAGGGGGGTGACATTTGCCTTGAGAGATGGAGATGGATTTCTAAGAGAACAAATCTGAACCAATACTGCTGGGATTGAGACTGAATGAAATAAAATAAAAAAGGGGGACAGAGAGGAAATGAAAGAGGGAGTGGTAAAGTGGTGTGTGTAGCAAGACTGACAGTGAATGTCATTCACTGTCAGCTGACAATGGACAACCATACCTGCCCTAATAATGAAAATGATTACAGTCTACGACTCCGAAGATAGGACCAGATCCATGTAATAGATTGAATTGAAATCATCCAGCCATCCAGTATTGACACAGATTGATGGCAGTGTATTGAGAGCTTCCAAGGATAATCCCAATCAATCCATCACCACATTTCCCTCCAACCTTTCCAATAGCCAGCAAAGTCACCTGGTCGAATCGCAGTGAGCAATCCGCCCAGAAACTGCGTGCCAAATCCACAACTAGCTGAATGGCATCAGCCATATAGCACAACTCTCCTCCGATGGTCCTCATCAACACCGCCTCCGTGATGCGTATGAAATAGAAGGTAGAAAAAGATACAATAAACTTAAAGGGCGTATCAAATGGAAAATGAAAAAAGAAAAGAGACTCCGGCATCGACCAAAAGGGGTATCACGAAAGACATCAGAAAGAGAGCTCCGCAGTATGGCAACATGCCTTGAATGTGAACTCCGTTCCGTTCAGTAATCATCTACCGGAAATGTCCAGGAGCACCACCGCTGGCCTGGCCAAACATGTCCAATAGATGTCTAGAGGATGGCGGCGGACCCTGAGGACCAGGATTGCCTCCGAACGGACCTTGTCCACCACCAAGTCCCATCAGAGCCTCAGCATTATGCGGCATCGGCGGTAGCCCGGAAGGAAGTGGGCCATTCATGTTCATATATCCCGGAGGGGGCATCATACCAGGTGGAGGGCCGAATGCTGCCGCTCCACTGCCGCCAGCGCCACGTGGGAAGCCTTGACGGTCATTGAGGGGAGGGAGGTTGCCGTGCATTGGCATTACGTTGGACATGAGATTCGGATTCATGCCACGGTTGGGAGTTGGGATACCTGGCGGAGGTGCCAATGGACCTAGTGCACCCTGTTGTGGTGGAAGTTGTTGGCCCCCGAATCCAGGAGGCGGCAGATGTTCAAAACCAGGTGGCCTTTGAATGCCCATAGCGGGGTGGCCTTGGCCTTGAGGAGCCCGGCTTCCGCCAGGCGTCATGGGAACGTTGTTACCCTGAGCAAAGAGGATATCATCGAAGTAGCCCATGGGTGGCCCATTTGCGGGTCTACGCCGAAGCTGATCAGCAGCATCTGGTCTCTGCATGTTGGCAATCGCTGGATCATCTAGGAAACTGGGACCCTTCTGCGGAGTGGGTAATCCCGGGGGATGAGACATCATTTCGGGTATGTTCATCATGCCAGGAGCCGGACCGGCACTCTGAGGACCCTGGCTTCCATGCGGCATGTTCGGGACCGGACTGATCCTAACTTGCTGCATAAGACGAAGCAAATGTTCACGTTCACCGGCATGCGGATCTTTGAAGGATTCCTGGATAGGGTGCTGTGAGAGTCCAGGCGGAGGTGCAGTTGTACGAGCAGGAGATCCATTGAAGGCCATTTGATCCTGCCGGATGAACTGCTCACGAACCGGTGACGAGAGCGCACTTCGACCTTGCTCGGTCTGCACCAATGATGGCGGGCGTTGAGGTTGTGGTGTATCATTGTGAGGAGTACCATTGCGCGACTTGGCACCACCACCCAGCATCTGTAAGATGCGTTGGAACCCTTCCTGGTCGGGATCGGCATGAGGCTGGCTTGCAGCCTGAGGTTCGGGCTCCCTCGTCGGTGTTCCCGGAGGTGGACTAAACAGGCCGGCAAAGCGAGATGATTTTATAGACTTGGCGGGCATCGTTTCTTTCTTGCTGCTAGTTGGCTCCACAACAGGCGACTGGTTGCCAATGTCCGGGGAAGGCTTCGCTTCATTGAGCAATCCAAAGAATCGTTCCATCGTAGCATCCGCCTGGAGAGGCGTGCCAGTACTACTGAAGATTTCACCATCGGTAGGTCTTGTCTCCAGTTTTGGTAAGGTGCTGGTAGCTGGTTCCGAAGGGGGTTCCCTCTTCTCCTGTACCTGAGCGGATCCAGCTTTCATCCTCTGTTTCCATTGTTCAAAGTCTTCCTGGGTATGCACCGGCCTGGGCTCTTCTCGGTCGGTTGAGTCTAACCACTCAGGATCTTGCTCGAACTTAGCGCCCCTAGTCCAGTCACGATCCGCACCATGTCTGTCACGACGCCATTCGCGGTTTCGAAGTGGGGGCTTGTCTTCCTCCGCTTCAAGGGCATCCTGCGCATTACTCTCGTCACGGAACCAGCTTCCTTCTAGTTTCGACCGTCCTGGCTGGCCATCTTTTCGAATGAAGAATCGGCTATCCTTATCACGGTTTCCAAATGCTGTTGAGTCTCGGGGGTCACGTTCTTTGATGTTATCACGACCTTCCCATCGATCGAAGTCGCCATTGCGTCTTGGTTTACGTTCAGGGTCATCTGGGCCGAAGGCACGGCGTGGGCGTCCACTATTCCAGTCCTCCTTATCATTACGTCGGTTGGTGAAAGTGCCTAGTTTTCCATCGCGTTTGTCAAAGTCGCCGGATTCTCGTTCTTTGAAAAACTTGTCCCGAAAGTTGAAACGATCGTTCTTGGATTCGTCCGAGTCCTGTATTCTAGATGACCGTTCCGTTGCATCTATAGAGCCTTTGCCGGCAATGCGGGACGCCGAAGCGAAGGCGGTCCGTGGTGGTCCGAGAATGATGTCTTCTGTAAGAATTGTGCCCGTCAGCCAAAGTTTTTTTTTTTTTTTTTTTTTTTTTTTTTTTTTTTTTTTTTGAATTCCATGAGTGAACCAACGGAGCTGATATATAAAGACAAAATTGGGAGAATTGGGCGGTGTATTTACCTGAATTCGAGCCTCGTGTAAGGTGACGGGCTTCGATAATGCTAGGTCGTCGGTTGGTCGTAGTAGTCTCATTCTGATTGTTCGGGTCTTTGGGTTTTCGTTCAGGAAGTGGACTGGACATGAATGGCAAATTAGCTTCTGAACAACCACAAAAATCGCAAACGAAAGAGACGGATATCGCCTTACCCCATCCATTCTTCTACCGGCGGTAAGCTCGCAGGTTTGGTGACCAGAGGCGATGAGCGCAGCCATAGCAGCTCATCGATCTCGTAGCGTCGCGCCATGAGAATGACCGGAATGTGGGATCACAGTGGTTCAGGTAGGTATCGGGATCAGGAGTAATGAAGTTCTCATTGGTGGCCGAGGAATTTCGAGAGGAGACGTTGGGGTCGTTGGCGTTCAGGGAGAGAGAAAAGGGATCAAAAGTCGAAAGAATCGAGGGAAGGGGTAGCTTAGGATCAATCGTCGTTTCCGCGCGAAGAAGCTGAAGGCAAGCAAAAGCTTTTCTTTTTGGCAGGCAGTGACAGCTCAGGCGGAAGAGGGTTAATCGGTCAAGGTCTGAAGGTCGGAGAGTGAGGGGCAAAGAGTGACTTGAGGAAAGGCGTCCTTTTTTTTATTGGTTTTCTGGCTTCTTTTTTCTTCTTATCGAGTCAATTCATAGAAAGGAAATTTACAGGCAGTTTGTTATCGACCGAATGGAGAATTGAGAGATGGTGAAGGGGGGAGGTTTTGGTTGATGGTAGAGAGGAGAGAAGACAGTCAGAGACAGAAAACGTGGTTCGTCTGATTGCCGAAAATGGAAAAATCCGCCTCCTGTCGCACTACCGCAGCATCACCACTCCATTACAGCACCAGATAGCAGTGAATTGAGCTCGAATTGAATATGTTTTGTTTGCTTACTATAAAATAAATCAAAGTATATTATGCAAAGTCATCACGGTAATCCCGAGAATCGGGTTTTGTCTATGTATATACATTGCTCCGTACCCTGTAGACACTATACATAGTACTCCTACACTACCAGATGCACTATCCTGCAATATTCCCAACAGCCTGCATCAACGCTCCTCCGCTCCACTTATCCACTCGTTCATGATCCGACGATTTACCCACCACTTCAGCAAGTGCAGAAATAGTGGACACATCTCGCGCATTTCCAACGCCCACGATCTGGCTCTGGATCCAGCTCACAACAGCGGCTCGGGTGATCAACGTCGTGCTACCTCCGACCTGTGTCGATCGATAGAGCAGATGCAAGATTCGTCTCTTTGCGGAGAACCCGGCGCTGGGTGATTCGTAGAAAGAGAGGAGTCGTTCGAAGACATTGGCACGACGGTAGATTTCCATATCCTGGACACTCAGTTAGCGACTATAGATCAAAAAAGAGAGAAAGGTAGACGTACCGCTCCTGTTCGGAGACCCTTGACGAACAGGTCAAGAAGCCAATTGATCTCCTCAAAATACCCGTCATCCAACTCGGGCTCATGAAGCAAGATCTTGTCTACCCAATATGTTGCAATCTTCTCCACCTCCCAATACGGCGCTTTCTGGAGGAACTTGTTGACCTTTCCATATAACTTGTGCATGGGATTCGTTAGGACAGACAAGCAGCTGGACGCACATTCGCCCACTATCCAGGGGACGGGTGCCTCCAAGCCAAGCTGTCGGACGGTTTCGAGCAGTTCACCAGTCAAGAGGTAAACTGATCGCCACTCGACATACTTAGAATACTTAAGCTTCATGATGAACCGAGAAAGATTCGTAAATGCTTGTCTCCGAACCTCTTCATGCTCAGAGCAAAGACAAAGCATGAGCTCTGCGATACGGCCCTGTTCCACTGATACTTCAAGGTCTTCCTTTTCCCACCGCTGGAGCGCATTATGAGTGGTGCCTTCAGTAGGTAGAGCGCCGAAAATGTCTTCCAGATCCGTCTTCTGCTCTTGACCAGGCAACGACTGAGAGGCTTCCCGCGCAGGCTTGCTCTGCTTTTTGGTGGTGGCGTCTTCGTCATCGGCCTCTTCAGCAGACTTCAACGCCTTCTTCAAAAGTGACTTGACCTTTTTGTTCTCAGTAGCTTCCATGCAGCTGTCTCGGACAGATTTCAACACTTTGGTGTCTTCTCCGGCCTGCTTGAATTTCCCGAGAGCTCTGGCGATCCAAGAACCAACGACATATTCCGCAGCAGCAGCCCCACTCTTGATCACAAAAGGCCATTGTTCAGAGATAGCAGCAAACAAAGCACTAACAGATCCCGCCTCTGCTGACATAGATCCAATCAAGTCTTGGTAATGGACAGGCTTCTTTGCCAATCGACAAATGCAGTTATCAAAGAATGCCAATTGGTTAGGCAGTTGCTCGGACTTTTCGAAGCTCGACAGAAGCGAAGAAAAGGAATTCGGGGAGCTTTGGAGAACGGAGTTCTCCACAAGCACCATACTCAGCAGGTTTCCAATCTCCTGCAAGGAGTCCTTGTCCGTGGCATCAACGAATACCTTGAAGATCGAGGTAAAAGCCGAATGCGGCATCGACGCTAGATGTAGAATTAATATACGTGAACACAAAAAGAAGAGAGGTACCGGCCACCGTAACTTACCTGGTTTTTGCCACCAACGTATAGATGCAGACTGTTGCGCGATCTTGAGGGCGCTCTGCAACTGGCCAAGTAACAATTCGGAGTCATCCGAGCTAAGATCTGGCGTTTCCAACCGCTTCAAGATATCGACCAAAAGCAATGAAACATCAAAAGCTTCTTCCAATGCAATATCCGGAATGACCTCGTAGAAGCAGGCCAACAGCTCCGCAACAGCTTCCTGCTGCGACAAATCATCCCTATCCGTTCTCTTGTACAAGAGGATGATATCCTTCATAGCAGGACAGCGGCGACAGAACTCCGCAACCAATTTGTCCGTAGCCTGATTCCAGAATGTCTGACTGGAGCCGTGGCCGGCGTTAAAGATCTTCAAGACAGCGCGCAACTTGTTAAAGGCGATCGTCAAGATGCGAACCGCAAACAGCGTCACGATCTCAGCATTCTGGTTGATACAACGAGTCAATATTTTCTGCGTGAGAGGGCGCGGGAGGATGCTCTCGATAACAACAGAGACTGGTGGCGGCATCGCGGGCAACTTGCCCTTCCAGCCGCAGTTTGCTGGAACGCCTAACTGGATCGTCGAAAAGAGCAATGCTGATTCAGCCATCCATGAAGGCGTAGGCTTCGGGTCTGCGATGAACATGGTCTTCTTGGTGAAGTAATCGGCGATTAGCTCTGGCGCAGCCTTGAAGATGGCTACCAGCAGTTGAATCTGAGAGCTATTCACGTCTGGTCGAAGTGTTTGGATGAGGTATGAGAGTGTGCCATTGCGGACCGGTACTGACTCTCTGTACTTGTCGACATGCACAGCAGAATCTAGCCCAAGTTCGATGCAAGCATCGTCCTCGGTCGGTACTGACTCGGGGTCACTTCCATTGGGATACCAGCCGGACTCCGGCAAGAGAACACCAAGCTCAGGCTTTGTGCAGACACTCATGAGAACCTTGTGCACTGCACCTGCGATGGACACACCTCCAGAGCCTTCTTCGGGCTCCTGGCCGTATCCATAGAGCGTCACGAGTCTCTCCAGGTTCCACCGACTGAAGAATTTCGTCTTTGCTTGTCTAGACAAGGAAGCGTCTTGGGCAACATCTCTCTCGGAAGCTTTGATAATATCCAGAACAATGTCGCGGGAATCCTTCCTCACATACTCGAAAAACGCTCTGATCATCTTGTGCTGTTCAAGTATGTCGTTCTTTGCTGACGCTTGCTGGAACCTTAGATTGGCAAGAATATATCGTTGAGCATTCCGTCGAAGAGTAGATCTAGACGATTCATCTTCCGCATCCTCCAGTTGGGCCTTGTTCGGGGTCAGGAACACCTCAAGGCGCTTGAAGGTGGTGTGGCGTCTGGAGTAAACCTGACGAGCTGCCGCGCCTCCGTCAAAGCTGACAATCTCCGTGAGTAAACGAAGACAGGGAGAGATCAAATGCTCCTTGGACTTCACTGCCGCCATACCACGGTTGAAGAGTTTGAGCTGCTCCTTCTCGAGCAGATATTTACATAGCGCAAGCCCAAACTCGCGGAACTCCAGATGGCTAGACACGGTTTTGAAGAATATAGCCAGGACAGACGGGACGACCGTCAGAAGAGACTCATTATTGTTGCTGTCTGCAAAGTTCCATGTCTGGATTAGATCGGGAAAACAGACGGCTGCATCGTCTTCTCCCCCGGTGCGAGAAATTTGCGAGTCACAGAAGGCTTTGAGCACATCGCGTCTCTTTCCTTTTTCATTTCCATCCTCTGTCTGGTTGATTGACAATAGGAATTCTTTGAATGTATTGATGCCTTTACATCATTTGTGAGTAAATTTGAACATGATATTGCGGCGCAAAGGGTTTGCGACAAAACCTACCTTGCTTGGTCTCAACGGCGTTCTGTTGGAATACCAGCAGATTGCGCAGCTGCGTATGCGATGTTATGGCTGCACTTTTGTCTGGCTGACCATTATCAAGCTTTCTCCTCTTCGTTCGAGGCGATTGATTATCGAAGTGTGGCATTTTGGTGGTTTTGAGGTTTGTTGTAAGAATATTTCTGGATTTGATCAAGATATTCCGCTCCCTTCAGAGTTTTGCGCCGTCTGATTGGCCGACTGTCCAGTTTTCCAACGAACTCGTGCAGAGTACTTGGAAGCAAATATTGAAAAAGGAATGCAACCAAAAAAATCAGAGAGAGAAAGGAAATAAAAACAAAGATCAAAAAGAACGACATTGTACCAATCGTTATTGGCAATGAATGAAGTGCAAAAATAAAAAGCAAAAATTGACGAGGTCCTGCCCGGGATCGAACCGGGATCGTTGGAATCAGAATCCAAAGTGATAACCATTACACTACAGAACCATTTATTGTTAAGAGGCACTTAACTAAGCTAACTATAAAAAAAATATAAAAAAACAAATTACTTATGATAGCTCTATGACTACGCTATCTTCTTAACTCATTATAAATGGAGAAGACTGCTTAGACATAATACATTCATTATATGTCAAATATTTGCAATGGGTATTCACAGTAGTGCTAATATATCGTAGGAAACAACAAGATGCAGAAGAGTACAAACAATCTAACCCCAGGTTCCACCACCACCACCTCTGCCTTGCCGTTTCTGCGCAGACAGTCGCCAGTCATCTTCTCCTCCAAAGCGGTTATGCAGAGGCTGAATCCGCTCAGCCTTCTTACGCTTGGACAGACGATCTGTGGGCGCCACCTTGAAGAAGGTCGGCGCAGCCTCTACAAGCCATTTCGGCTCAATGGAGGTAGTGCAATGCATGTACTCTTTGGTCGTCAGGACCAATGTGTGATAGATGACGTGTTCAGACGGCTTGCCGAATAAAGCGGAGCTGGGATGCATATACACGGGTGTGCCTTCGACAAGGGTCTTGTATCCTTCCTGGGGGTCTTTGCGGGCTGCGTTCCGGAAGAATCCTGTGCACATTGCTTGACGCACCTTGATAGTGTTTCGCCCGCAAGAGATGATCCGATGGCGGTATCTGTCCATGATGCCCATAAGCTGCTGGCGGACATCCTGGGCGCGGCGGATCTGTCGGGCTTGGATGAAATTCTCGAAACACCAAGCATTGTTGAACTTGGAGTTCTTCCACCCGTTGTATACATTGAGCAGAGTTAAATGGTCGCCGTGAGGATCGTGGAACTTGGATTTCTTCTGATCCGCTTGTTGCTGTTTCTCCTTTGGACGATAGAAGACTGACTGCACGGAAAGCATAGCAACGATGCTCAGCATCTCCTCAGAGCATCCCATTTCAACCGACGCTATGAGGACCTTGGCAAGCGCTGGTTCCATGGGAAAGTCTGCCATTTTTCTTCCCAGGCGGGTCAAGAGACCTTCATCATCAAGTGCGGACAGGGCATACAACTCTTCCAAAGCTGTAAGCATGGTATTTGTCGGCGGAGGATCCATGAAGTCAAAATGGAGCAAATCGTTAATACCCATCGCCTTGAGCATGAGAATGGTATGCGACAGGTTTTGACGCTGGATTTCGGGAATCGTAGTTGGCAGCATTTCGGACTGGTAAGCCGCTTCGGTATACAGCCTGAAACATTTACCTGGACCGGTTCTTCCAGCTCGCCCAGCTCGCTGTTTGGCCTGCGCCTGCGATACAGGAGTCACAACCAGAGAATCCATTCCTAGTTTCGGGTCGTAGGCATTTTGCTTCACGAATCCAGGGTCAATAACGTAGTAGATTTGGTCGATCGTGATGGATGTCTCGGCAATGTTAGTTGCAATGACAACCTTTCTACCACCATCAGGTGCCGGTTCGAAAATCCTACTCTGCATCTCACCCGGGAGTGCAGAGTAAACAGGGAGAATGACCAGCTCAGGTACGGTGGGACCTAATGCTTTCATCCGTTCATATAGAATTTCGCAGGCCGTGTCGATTTCCTCTTGTCCAGTCAAGAAAACAAGAATGTCACCAGATGGCTCTGTCAGGTGAATTTGCATGACAGTAATGAGGGCTGCATCCAGGTAATCCGACTCTGGCTCCTTAGAATACATAATCTCGACAGGGTATGTCCGACCAGGAATAGAGAAAATCGGACACTGATTGAAATACTCGGAGAACTTATCAGCATCCAGAGTAGCGGATGTCACAATCAGTCTAAGATCGGGCCTCCTCTTGATAGTCTTCTTAAGCAAACCAAAAAGCACATCCGTTGCAATGGTTCTTTCGTGGGCCTCGTCAAGCATAATCACAGAATACTTCTTCAAGTCTGGATCCAAAAGAACTTCCCTTTGGAGCATACCATCAGTCATATACTTGATCTTGGTTTCTGGGCTCGTGCAATCTTCAAAACGGATTGTGTATCCAACTTCTGCTCCGAGTCTACAACCAACTTCTTCGGCCACACGTTTGGCAACTGACATGGCTGCGACACGACGGGGCTGGGTACACCCGATAATACCATTGTTCCCATATCCACCTTCGGCAAGGTACTGTGTTAGCTGAGTAGTCTTTCCTGAGCCAGTGTCTCCAACGACAATCAACAACTGATTTTCACGGACCGCGTCAAGCAGCTGTTTGCGGAATTTGAAGACGGGCAAACTTTCCCGCTGCTGTTTCATAGACATGGAGGTTCTCTTGCCAAAAGACTGGTTCTTGCCCATAGTAACCCTCTTCCACTCAGGAACGGTGTCATCTGGCTTGGGTTGTTGAGCAGAACGAAGATCAGCCGCAAATTTACGCTCTTCAGGCGCAACCATTGGGTCCTGCCACTGCGCATTCAGATCAACTTCGGCAGCTTGCTCGGCTGCCTTATCCCTAGATTCTTGCTGTCGTATATCTCGGCGCTCCTTAGCCAGGCCAGTACCTGCCATGGCAGATCGGTTTAGGGAACCGTCTGGTGCTTTCACGACTCGAATGGGAGAGAGCTCCAACGACATCTTAGTCTGGCCAGCCAGGAAAGGAGGCTCATCATCTCGGACCTCAATGTCAACATCCTCTTCCTCTTCGAAAGTTCCCTCGCCAGTAACGGTGGCATGGTATTCTTCGTCGATATCGGGGTAATCAGCAGCAGAGACAGCGCCGGAAGCAATCAATTGCTTGATTTCCCATCTCTCTGGAGATGTCAGGCGTTTGCGGTTTCTCATTGGTCTGCCATCTGAGTCCTCGATAACCGGTACGTCCGAGCTCAGGTTTCCATATCTATCATCATCCGCAGAAGAACCATCAAGGCGTTCCATATTTGCCCCTGATGCAAGTCTCCGCTGTGGCACGAGATCCATACCAGACACCTGGTCGACTTCCTTCATCGACAATCCAATGCGCGAACCCTGTATGCTGACAACTTTGACCTTAAGTGGCTGACCGCGCGAGACCAAGTCGGACGGATGATTTACTCGTGCTCCCTCCTGCATGGCAGAAACGTGCACAAGCCCATCCACTTTTCCTTTCACGCCCTGGAGGTTGACGAAAGCACCGAAATCCTTCACTCCCGTCACACGGCCTTCGTATACTTTATAGAGAATTGGCTGGTCATCCAACTCAACAGGTGGTGGTCGTCGGAAACCGTCATCATCGTCGTAGCGGTCACGTTTTCTTCGTCGTTCGCCATGCCCATTCCGGTACTTCTCGTCCCTGCTGCTGTATTTGCCCAATGAACGTCCAAATTCGTCGACATCGTCATCCCTCCTGCTGCGACGAACGCTGCGTGACCTCGATCGTGAGCGATATTTGTTATGTCGTGACCGTCCGCGGTTGTAGTCATCGTAATCCGGGCTTCTGCTTCGTCTTTTGCGCTCATCTCTCGTCGGCCGACCCTTATCTCCTTGTGCTTTCCCTGCTAGCCCTTCCAACATCGCAAATGTATCATCCATAGCATCGGCCTTGGCGTCACCCTCATCAACGGCGTTCTGTTCCTCCTCTTCCCAACTCGGCGCTTTATCCGGCACAGCAAGACCCTTGAACACACGCGCTTTTTTTTCCAACGCACCAAGCATGTCCATATCATCGTCGCCAGTCGATTTGCCCGCGCTTTCTGTTTTCTTCGATTTATACTTCGGGTGCATTGTCAAGACCAAGCGGTCGATACTCTCCATCAAACTCTGCGGGAATTCCGCCCCCATGTCTTCGAGGGATTTCTTGAACTCCGTGAACGAACCGCATGATAGGTGTTGGTCAATTACGAATTCCGCGAGAGTTTTGTCGTTGACACCCAGGTGGTTTTGGAGTTCGCCTGTGATTCGCGACACGAGCGAAAAAAGCTCCAGAGACTGGAGGTCATCCATGGTGGGTGTTGCGGTGATTAGGAAGGAACGGCAAGCGAGAGAAAATAAACAATACAATCAAATGTTAAAAGAAATCAGAAATTCACTTGCGAGAGAGTGCGCAAAACACTCCTCAAATCCCAACGTTGACTTGGTGGTTTGTCGCGGTCTCGTCGGCCGGAAAGCTCCCAATCGCGGAAAATCGTTGTGGCGGCAACTTGCCACCGATAAGATAAGCATTTGGCCTATAACCTGACAGATGATCTACGAATGGCTCAGTACTATAGCTCCTAAATGCTTCTGAATAGATAATTCTATATTCTATCGTAAATCGTATATATTGTACATATCGGAGTAGCGAGCGCCTTTATGCCTTCTCCAAGATTGTTATTGTACATCGACGCTTTGTTGTAGATTGCCCTACCCTCTAGCTAGCTAGGAAAGCCCTAGCAGCAGCGCAGACCTTCGTGCGCCTTTGGACACGAGTCTGGTCCAAGGCAAGAACACACAAGGCACACGCTGAACGTGGAAATGAATCATTAATGGTCGTCTCGAAAAAGTGCTTGTCAACCTCAAGCCACTTCTTTTGCTTAACACCGTCTTTCAGGCTTCTTATCGGCAATATCGTCGGGCAAGGAGTCATCCGTAAGATCATCGTCTGGAATGCCCTCTTCTTCTTGAAACGAATCATTTTTTGAGTCTTCATGGTCATTCGCAACATCATCAGAAACTCTGATATCTTCCGGAGCATTGTCCGAGGCATGATCGGGAGCCTCGTCAGGGACACTGGAATGAGTTACTCTGGACGAAGCTAACTCACTAGCTGCGGCAGAGTCGATGTTCGCCTCGGACATTACCCGTTTTTGGTCCTGAATCTGCTTCTGCAGAGCGATTTGTCGGCGAAGGGATGCGTCCTTTCTGAGTTTCTTGTTTGCAGAGAACTCGGTCAAGGCTCTGACCATCCGTTCTTCGACCAGTTGCTTGACGTGGGAGGCAAGAGTTCGGTCAGTGAACACCCCACCAATTCGGAAACTCAACCAGGCGTATAGAATGACAGATTTATGCAAGATTTCCAGTTCATGCAAATATTGTTTGTCACCTGACACTGGATTTTCCAAGACCTCCAAATTCAGCTCGGGGATGTCCAACAGACGACCATTGGTATGCTCAGCTATGCACGTTGCAAATGCACGGGAAGCCCGAACACCCCTTGGGTCTCGTAAGTGCATGGGAGCTGCCATCAAAGCTAGCTGATCCTCAACGCGTAGGCCCTCCACAGTGTCAATGAGCTCGGCGTTCTCAAGCTGGCTCTGAGGATCACACATAAAAAATAGCGGGCCGACCTGCGTAAGCTCTATCAAGCGCTTGAGGACGTATTGGAAAGGTGTGTTGCGCGGGAAATAGGCAGAAAATTTCTGAATGGCAGCATCTGGAGGGAAAAGGCCGGCGACGGTGATCGGAGGAGGTTCAGCAGACAGTGCTTCCTTGATTTGTGGAAGATCAATATCTTCCAATGAAGTTACGAAACCAACGTTTTCTTCTTCGCTTTTGGCATTTTTCCCTTTGCCTTGGGTCTGTGCGGCAGAGCGATAACGACCGGCTCGCCCTGCAATTTGCTTAATTTCAGACACGCTGAGTTTTTGGAGACAGCCGGGGAGCCTCTTGATCAGAGTCTCAAAAACAACACGTTTAATACTCCTGTTGATGATAAGAATCAGAGTTTAATTTGCGGCAAAACGAAACGAGGTCAAACTTACAAGTTAAGACCCATCCCAATGGCATCGCTAGCAACGAGGTAATCATAATCATTGTTCGAATCGTTGAAAAGACTGGCTTGCTGTGTCCGGATTTCTGCCGGTAAACCTCCGTAGACAATAGCCGCACGTCTCCCGGTGTGTTTCTCAATATCTGCTTTCAATGCGTGAATTCCCAGACGAGAAAAAGCAACCACACAATCGCCTTTCTGCAAGTTTCTCAGACTGCCTTCCAAGCTCTTGTCCATGACTTTAAGAGGGTTAAGTCGCTCATAACGGTGGATCTCGAGGTTGTCGCCCGTAAGAGCAGCTAGTTCGCGAATAAGAGGTACGGCTCTTGCCTCACCACAAAGATGTAATTCAGTTGCACGTGCTCCGAGAACGGCGCGCGTCCAAGCCCATCCACGTCTAGGATCTGCGATCATCTGGATTTCGTCGATAACACCAACCTCGTATGTCTTGCCCAGATTGGCCATCTCGACTGTGTTGCTCACTATTGTCGGAGCCGATCCCTCGGGAATTTGCACGTCGTCACCAGTGATGAGACTGCATGACACACCACTTGCCTTGAACTTTTGATATACCTCCTGCGCAAGGAGCCGCAGCGGTCCCGCATAGAACCCGTTTTTGCAACTCTCTAATCGCTTCAACGCATGATAGGTCTTTCCAGAATTTGTTGGTCCGACGTGTAAATGGATTGTCCGTTGCATGGCGCGCGCTTGCCCGTACCACTCTGCTGGAAATCGTAAATCGGCCACCTTTCTCTGATGTTCCAAGTTCGGCAGCGAATACTTCGCAGTAAGGTCTTCCGCAAATAATCGATATTCTATATCCTCTCTCAAACCCGAAAGGCCTCGAATAAGGTAGGTCCTCTGTAGCGACAGTTTAAATTCCCTGAGGGGGGTAGGCTTCCCGCTTAGAGATTTTTCGTCCACCTTACAGGCATTTAACACATATCGTTCAAAATTCGGCCACTTTTCCAGTATCGAATTGTCTGGTCCCAGTCCCTGTTTAATTTCATGTAGGATGGATACAACGACGACGCTAAAATCTTGAGAGCTGACACTTTTTCTCATGGATTGTGTGACGCCACCGAGGGCCAGTCTTCCAGATGGCTGTTCATGAAACAAGATGTATTAGTATAACTGTTCGTAGGATACAGACTGGTTTTGGATCATACATTTTTAGCATTTTCCAACCGCTGCCTCTTCTTGCTTTGCTTCTGCGCTCTAGTTGATCTCTGCAGCGCCGGTGTTGTCGCAAACGTTCGCCATGCTGCCGGACAACACTGGGATTGGACAGCGCGAAGCAGGCGATGGCTGCCTCTGCAGGCCCATGACTGCATCCCTCCACCCGGTTAAAGTCTTGTATATCGGCTCGAAGGCGGGAATCGGAGTTGGCGATCGGAACACAGCCGTACAGGGGTAACAAGCGATGAAAGCTGACGCTAAACCGGTCGTTGGCAATCAGGCGATGACCGTCTCAAATACTGGAATCGTTCTCCTCGGCGTGTAGTGTATGGACGAATGAGTGGTGGTGGTGATGGATCGCCATATTTTTTTTATCGCTGGCAAAACCGCCGCCACACCGCGTTACCGATCCACCGCCTGCCGATTTCCCTCGCGATAGTACGTAGTAGTGGGGGATAGTTTCAGGGTTCAAGAAGAGCGTTTCAAACAGAAAGGGTCCAATCTTCCTTTTACTCATCTAATTCTGTTGTTTTCTCGCTACTCCGTCTGGACGGAGGTCTCCTGTCTTCATACCTCTTTCAGTTCTCTTTCTTGGTCCTGTACAGCTAGTGCGTTGCCGCCAGGATGGGCACGTCAATCATCAACATCCAGCGCGATAGTAGGTGGCTACACATTGCTTGCTATATCTCCTATCGAATGACTTACTGACTATTCCTGATTAATAGTTATCCTGAATACAATTCGTTATGCAGGAGGCGACGAGGTACTGCATGATCCCCCCCCCCCCCCCCAATACTTCCTTCCCCTTACCTCCGCATCGATGACGGTAACTGATGGAGCTCCCGTTTCGACGTACAGTGGAAAGTTTTGGTCGTGGATGAGACCAGTCGGAAGTTGATCTACAATGCGACGACTGAAGATGACATTCTCAACCTCAATGTCACCAGTGAGTCTACGAATCTGGGAGAAAACATTCGCGACAAGGACAGGTCAGCTAATTGGGGTACTCCGCAAGATGTGGAACAGATCGAGCACCGGCGAGAGACAAACCCAGAAATGGATGCGCTTTATATCCTATCGCCCATGACGCATATTGTCGATTGTCTGATGGCCGACTTTGAGATGAAGAGATACAGAAAAGCAAGATTGGTGTGGACTTCAGGTCAGTACTTCCGCAGGAGGTCCAATGCGCCCGCTCTGACGTCGCTTCGCAGTCCTCGATCCCCAACAACGAGTTCGGCTGGAACGATCTCAAATGGCGCAAGAACAGATCGCGGAGTTCCGGGTTATGAATATCAATTTCTATCCCAAAGAATCGCACGTGGTGACGTTTCGGGATCCTTGGAGCTTTCCGGTCTTGTTCCACCCCGGCTGTAACCATTTGATTCGGAACCATTTAGAAGAACTTGCGCAAAAGGTGAGAAGTTCTAGGTAACTGTGGGCTTCCTTGAATCAGCGCAGGTTGCTGACATTGATATAAGGTCGTATCTCTCTGTGGCTCTCTAGGCGAGTATCCTGTGATCCGATACTATCGGCCCCGAGTACCCACACACGAAGCCAGCGTTCTGTGCTCCCATCTAGCGCGGTTTATTCAAAATGAGCTGGACCAATTCGCGCAATCTCAACGGGGATACCCACCACAGTCGTCGAGGCCGCGCGGTGTGCTTCTTGTGGTGGATCGTTCTATGGATGTGTATTCGCCCCTTCTGCACGAGTTCACCTACCAGGCCATGGTGCACGACCTGCTGCCGGTTCAAGACGGGGATAAGGTCACATACAAGACAGTTATCAATGAGGGGTCCGCTAAGCAAGAACACAAGGAGATGGAAATCAGCGACAATGACAAAGTCTGGGTTGACTATCGCCATCTCCACATGAAGGATGTGCTTGAGAGGTTGGGCGAAGACTTTGCCAAGTTCAGGAGAGCCAATCCTCAATTTGCGGAAGAGTAAGTGAAATTGTTCCGTCGTAGGAAGACTGAATGAGTCGCTAATCCTTTACAGAGACGACAAGGCCACCGTCAATACTATCAAGGACATGCTAGCTGGTCTTTCAGAATTCCAGCAGGGCAGAGACGCATATACGCTTCACCTGAACATGGCGCAGGAGTGTATGAAGCACTTCCAGGTCCATAAACTCATCGAAGTCAGTTCCGTTGAGCAGTGTTTTGCGACAGGACTTGATGAGAATTACAAAAAGGCCAAGAACCTGGCTGCACAGTTGGTGCAGTTGCTCGATGACGAGGCAGTCATGCGTTCAGACCGATTGAGACTTCTGTTGCTTTACATTATATACAGAGGGGGCTTGCTTGGGGGGGACATCAGAAAACTGATGGCGCATGCGCAGCTTTCACCACATGATGGAGAAGTTCTTTACAACATCGGTTTGCTTGGAGCGCGGGCGGAAAAGCCGCTCAAGGATGAGAGGCCACTGATACAGCCATTGTTCCAACGGAAACCCCCAGCTCCTGCCGAAGCTGACGAAACCAGCTTGTCTCGGTATGAGCTTAACGTGAAACTGATGCTGGAAGAGCAAATCCGTGGAACCTTGGACGCAACTGTTTTCCCGTTCACCCGCCCGCCAACAGACGCTGAGGGCATTGCGTCTCAACACACAGAGACTTTTTCGTCATCGCAGGCGTCCCTGCGAAGCGCGAAACCGACTTGGGCCCGAACTCGCTCCTCAGCCGATCAGCCCAAACAGCGCATTATCGTCTTGATGGCTGGCGGTGCCACCCATGGCGAAGCCCGGGCGTGCTACGAGGCTTCCCAGGCATTCAACAGAGATGTCTTCCTGGCAACATCTCACATGCTCAGTCCCGGTCTATTCCTGCGTCAGCTGGGAGACCTGAGCGTCGACCGAAGACGCCTGGATATTCCCTCAGAGAGACCCAAGCCTACTGCACCGGCTCATCTGTTCGAGAAGGAGGCCCCTCCGCCGCAGCCACAGCCACAGCCACAGCAACCGATTGCGAAGAAGCCGGCGCCCAAGCTCAACCCACCGGTGTCCAACGCAGTGGCTATGGGGAAGTTGTCTCTGGAGGATGCGCAGGGTGGAACGCCTCCTCCGGGCACGGACAAACATGACAAGCACGATAAACACGACAAGCACAAGGAAAAGAAGGAGAAGAAAGAGAAGAAGGAAAAGAAATTCCACTTCTTCCGGTAGTTTTGTCTAACTTTTCGGTTTCAATCGCATATACCACTAATCTTGATGTACCCCGTTTCTCTTCTTGGACGGCCAGGACCGTTCGTTTTCGGTTGGTTTTTCTGCTGTTGTCATATTATTGCGCTACTGTGATACCATGTTTTCCTGTCTATGTCTTGAAGCATTCCGACGGCGCTGTTCGTTTTGTACATTGGTTCTATATTCTATGGTCATAGTTGCAGGCAAGAGAAACCAACTTCTTTAATCTTTAATAACTTGATCTATAAAAAACCGGGGTATCACTATCTAAACCATCAAAAGAAAACGCAACAAAAAACCACATCACCCTAAATACTTCTGCACATCCTCCCTCTGATAAAACATCTCCTTCAGTTTCTCCCCCCTCCTCCTGGCCTCTAAATTCCCCCTCCGAACCTCCTTCGCATTCAACTTCTCCACCCTCGCCGGCCTACTCTTCTCAGCCTTCTTCTTCTCCCTCTCCTTCCTCTTTAGCCCTATCTTCCTCCCGCTTTCCTCGTCATCACTATCACCGTCAGCACCCAATCCCATCGTATCAGCTTTTAACCGCCCCTTGATCGGCTCCCGGATACCCTCTCGCCCCGGTGCGCCCAGTCCAACTCGACTATCGGGATCCCAGCCGTAGGACGAGAGGTAACGGAGGCCCTGACGGGTGCGGTCGAGGTGGGAAGGGGGATGGGAGTGGGTGAGGCAGAGTTGGTGCGCGAGGGAGCTTTCGTGGGGTTTGTCACGGTTGCCATCTATTGTCGTGGTTGTCGTGGTTGTCGTGGTTGTTGTGGTTGTTGAACTGGGGTATAGAGGGAGGTTGCAGACTTCGCATATCGCCGGTTTTTGTTCCGTCGTGCTGTTGGCGGTCGTGCTTTGACTGCTTTTCGGCATAACAATAGACAGATATTTATCCGCTATACTCGGTCCTGGTCTCCCTGTCATCGGTGCTGCAGTGGTGGCATTGGTGGTGTTGAGCTCATGCTCCGAGGAACGAACAAACGGTACGCGCTTGCGGCGGATTCCAGCGCCGAAAACTCGTTGGTCTTCAACGGGGAGGAAGTAGTCTTCTTCGTCGGACATTTCCTTTCCTATTTTTTAATGTTGTATGTTGTAACCCTGAGTAGAGGTGTAGAGGTGTAGAGGTGTTGTTGTAGGCAATTAAATGTCATACAGGTGGTGGCGGAGCCCGATGCGGAATCCAGACGACCTCCGTCCGCCTATCTGTTGACGTTGTTGTCCTCTCCTACTTTCTATCAACAACAACAACAACCACAACACAACACCAATTGCACAATGCCCATCCCCATAATCCGAAAGGGGGTTGAAGAGGGCCTGTCGTCTATTCCCTATGCCTACACAGTTCTCAGAATCGTACCATGGGTTCTCCTAGTCGCCGCGCTGAAGTACTGGTTCGGTGGTGCCAGAAACCGCTCTGAGCGATTGATGCACTCCAAAGTCGTTATGATTACGGTATCTATCCCAAACTAGCCACCCGAGGTAATATTAATCCCAGCTAATAAGAGATATAGGGCGGCACATCCGGCATAGGCGCATCAGTAGCCTACGACCTCGCCCTCCGCGGCGCCCAAGTCATTCTCCTAACCCAACACTCGCCCTCCGACATCTTCCTCGTCGAATACATCGAAGACCTCCGCAAATCAACAGGCAACCAGCTCATCTACGCCGAACAAGTCGATCTGTCTTCACTGTACTCGATCCGCACGTTCGCGACGAAATGGATCGACAACGCGCCGCCGCGGAGACTGGATATGCTTATTCTGTGTGCGAACACGGTTGTCCCCTCGAAGGGCGAGCGGAAGATAACTGTCGATGCGCTGGATGAGGAGTGGCAGGTGAATTATCTGGCGAATTTCCATCTGCTGAGTATTCTTTCTCCGGCGTTGAGGGCGCAGCCGGCGCATCGCGATGTGCGGGTGATTTTCACGACGTGTCCGAGTTATATCGGGGCCGAGTTTGATCTCAGAAAGGCCGTTATTGAGGATAAGCCTGCCAAGCCTAACAAGAAGTCCAAGACCGTCCCCGCCGCCAAGAAGAAGGACAACAGCCTCTTCGCCCTAAGCAAACTCTCCCTCATGATCTTCGCCCAATCCTTCCAAGCCCACCTGAACGCCTACGAACGCCCCGACGGCCAACCCCCCTGCACGCGCGTCATCACCGTCGACCCAGGTTTCAGCCGCACCCCAGGAACCCGCCGCTGGCTAACCGGTGGCTCCCTCTGGGGCCTCCTCCTCTACCTCCTCACCTGGCCACTGTGGTGTTTGATCCTCAAGTCGCCGCAGCAGGGCGCGCAGAGTATTCTGTACGCGGCGATGGAGGCGAGGTATGGAAAGGACAAGGGTGGATGGATGATCAAGGAGTGTCGGGAGGTGGATTTCTCGCGGAAGGATGTGAAGGATGAGCAGCGGGCGAAGGAGTTGTGGGAGTTTAGTGAGAAGCAGATTGAGCTGAGGGAGAAAGAGGGGGCTGTTTTGAGGGCGATTGAGAAGAAGGAGAGGGAGGAGGAGGAGAAGTGCAAGGCTGAGGATAAGGGGGCTGCTAAGGATCCGACGCCGGGGTCGCGACGGAGTCGTAAGGCGAAATAGATTATAGACCAACATTCGTTGATATATTGCATAACCACAGTATTTTTATTCTATTTCAAGTCTATGCATCTAGACAACATCTTTCACAAAGGAAATATCGTCATTTCATAATATTAAAAAGAAATATATCTGAACATCTGGTCTATATGTCGCCTTCGCATATTACTTATTTCTTAAGGGCAGCGAGCAGCTCCGCCGGCGGCTCCTGGCGGTAACCCTGAGGGTTATTCCGGGTCCAGAGCCAGAGGTCTTCGCAAGCCTGCTCGAGGGTACGCTCAGCAGTCCAGCCAAGCTCGCTGTGGGCACGGGTAGGGTTGGCAGTCAGGTTCAGGACGTCACCGGCACGGCGGGGAGCAACCTCGTAGGCGAGGTCGCGGCCGACAGCGGCGGAGAAAGCATTGATCATCTCGTAGACGGTGCTGCCCTTGCCGGTACCCAAGTTCCAGGCACGGACACCGGGGTTGTTGGCGCGGAGGTAGTTGAGGGCCTTGAGGTGGCCGTTGGCAAGGTCGAGGATGTGGATGTAGTCACGGATGGCGGTTCCGTCGCGCGACTCGTAGTCTATTGCTTGTTAACCATTGGATCTAGATGTAGGGACAGAAACAGGCAACTTACCGTCACCAAAAACAAGCAGCTTCTCGCGCTTGCCAGTAGCAACCTGAGCCAACAAAGGCAGCAAGTTGTAAGGAACACCCTGGGGGTCTTCACCCATGATACCACTGGGGTGAGAGCCAGCGGGGTTGAAGTAGCGCAGCAAAGCGCCGTTCCACTTCTGAGCCTCAGCCTGGTTACCAGCCTTGAGGGCGTTGTTGCGCTGAGCGTTGATCAAGTCGGTGATGGCGGTCTCAACGGCGAACTTGGTGTTTCCGTAGGGGTTGGTAGGGCCCAGAGGGCAATTCTCGGGGATGGGGATCATGTCAGGGAAACGGGTAGCGTCACCGTAGACGGTGGCGGAGCTGGAGAAGACGATATTGGTGACATCGTGGCGGATCATGGAGCGCAGGAGGCAGAGGGTGCCGAAGACGTTGACATGGTAGTAGTCCAGGGGCTTCTCGCCCGACTCGCCGACGGCCTGTCGCAAATGTTAATATACCGTACTCTATATCCTTGTCGCAACGATCCAATGAGCGAAAACAACGCACCTTGAGAGCGGCAAAGTGAATAACGCTGTCAATGTCGGGGTGCGCCTCGAAGACTTTGTCGAAAGCGGCCTCGTCGGTCACATCGAGCTGAGCGAACTCAGGCTTCTTGCCGGAGATCAATTCAACGCGCTTGAGAGCCTCGTCGGAGGAGTTGTAGAGGTTGTCTGCGACAACAACCTTGTAGCCAGCCTCGACCAGAGCGAGGGTGGTGAAGGAGCCAATGTAACCGGTACCACTGTAATGCGAATGCGGGGTGTCTGTTAGTCAGGAGGAACAGGGACAGGGACAGGAACAGGAACATAGAGGGGAAGATAATGCGTACCCGGTGACAAGAACAGAGCCAGCAGACATGATGATTGTATGAGGAAAGGAATTGAGTGGATTAGGGAGAGAAGAGAGAAATGGAATGAGGAATCGGAGTGAGTAGGAAAGAAGAGGGAAACCAGCGACTGTTATATTCGGGGGGGGGGGGGGGGGCAATTTGGTGGGGAACCTCCCGTCTTACCCAATCCGGCAGCTGACGCGGACGAGAGATTTCAGGGTCTTTTTTTATATCGTTTGAACTGAGCGCATTTACTGTTTTGTGCTATTCTCTGTGTTTACTCAATTCCCCTTTATTTTGTCATTTCAAAGTGACGCTGATCGTCACCAAATCCCTCTTAGAAAGGTCCAGTTCAGCTGGCCGATCTCATTTCGCTGATGGGGATCGTCGTGGTTTACGATTAGGCTTACGGAATTGGTTCGGGAGAGCAACTGGATTGCCATTCAGTGGTATTCAAGCTATGTATCCTCTGCCTGAGAAGAGAGCATCATGTACAAAGAGTATCGGGCTGGCGCCAAGGGTGTTTCAGAATAGTGACAGATTGTCCCGAGGTTTCATAGACAGTACGACCAGATATCGGAGCAACCATGCAGCAAACCGGACATAACACATTGTTAGAAACTAGAAATAAAAAGGAGAAGAGACAAAAAAAAAAAAAAAAAAAAGAAAGAAAGAAAGAAACAGGAATAGAAATGCGAAGCATCAATCGTCAACGTCACAAAAAAACAAACACCCGTATCCAAAAGTTACAACACTGGGCCCTTTTTCTCCTTATCGTACCATTCTTGCTGGTCGCCCGAGCCAGTAGACAGTAGATAAGCCTTTTGCAGCTAATCTATCATATTCCGAATTGGTGAGTCCTTGCTCCGGGGAGGGCTCATTCTTCCCTTTCCGGGATTGAGACCACACCCCTAAAAGTAACCAAGCCCCTCCTGAAGCACAGAGGACCCATGTGATGGTGTAGGAGCATCCGTCACATGGAGACAAATTGTGCCGGTCGCACAAAAAGCAATACTAGGGTGCATGTAGCCCGAGACGGATGCGGAAGTTTCAAACATTCCACGCATGTTCGGCCCCAACAGGGTTATTAGAGAGGGTAACCACCCCAGACCCATAAACAGAAAATATTCGCTTCTTTATCCGAGAAGTTCGACGTCAAGGCCAATTGCACGCATGAAAAGGTTGACGTTTCCAAGTCGTTGGCTTCCCATATCAGGGGGGAGCGTCTTGCTGTAGTTCACCGTCTCCATGACTCGATCCCTGTCACAAAGCGTTAGAATCACGATTATCAAAACTATAGGGAGTGAGGGAAAGCTTACTTGACTGCAATAACCAAACGTTGCTGCTGCTCCGGGCTAGCTCCAATACCAACGGCCGCCAAGAACTGCCACACGTACATATCGTCGCCAGCGTTGATGGAAGCAGGGAAGATATCAGCAAGAATAGGCTCCAGGGTATCAAACAGCACGTTGAACTTCTCAACCCATTGCTGCCAATCGTGTTCCTCAGCCTGTCCGGCTTCCTTAACGATCTCTGCGCGACTGAGCATCATGGTCAAGATACCCAGTCCGATACGAGTCTTAGACACCGTCTGCAAGTGGGTCTGGGCAATGACCAATCCTAGAAGACCGATGATGATGTTGAACGGTGCTTCGCTGACATACATCAGGAGACTGGGCATCACAGCCTGCGAGAATAACTCAACGGCCTCGCGCACATCTAGTGACGGCGTCTCGCCCGCTGCTTGTTGTGAGCGTCGAACAACATCCAACGTATCCAAGTGAACGACAATCATGGTGAGAATGGTAACCCGCTGCTCTTGGTCGATTTGGCGGAAAATACGGGGGATAGCTTTCTTGCCCTTGGGGTACGAGAGGAACGCGATGAACGGGTGCGGGGTGTTGGCATTGGGGACGATGGGCTCCATGACTTTGAGAGCCTGCCATAACTTCTGGTTGAGCGAACGGACCTTCTGGCGCCACTCCATGTGCCGTTGAATCGCCTCAGGGTCGTCCTCGTCCGGCGGGGGAGGCATGGTACGCTCCATGTCCTCCATGGCCATCAAGTTGTTGTATACATTTTCGATGCTGTTCAGGATGAATTTCCGATCAGTGAGGCTCAGATCGGTCTGTGCCTTCTTAGCGGTCTTGCCCCCCTCCGAGCTCTCAGGGCGTTTGATGTTAAGCATCGTTCTCGGAGCCTTTGCGTTACTGAAAGAAATCTTGCCCAGACTACCCTCGATGATAAGCTGCTTATTCTTGGGCTTTGCCTTGGCCGCTTCAACTGCCCGCTGCACCTGCTGTTGCATCCGCTGCATGTGGTTGTCAGCGTTTTGTCCGTTTCTCCGCCCGCCGTGGCCGCCAAAGCGGTTACCAGTCTGGAACAAATAGGTTTGCGCAAAGTGACCGAGAGGCTGGTGCGGATGTTGACGAGGAGCACCCCGAATCTGACTGTAGACCTGGTAGTAGAAATCCTCAGCCAAGACAGCCTCTGGGTCCGAGTCTCCGACGTTTCCCGCAGCTGCCACCAGTTGCTGCAACTGGATCCGCGTAATGAAATTCTTGTCCTGCGGGGTCATCAAGCCGTTGAACCGCGAGAGGAGGAATATCTTGTGGTTACGCTTCGCACGCTTGGCATCTTCCAATAGGTATGCCATGCGTTGCTCCTCCGGTAGCTGCATCAGCTGCTGCGGGTTGGTGATAACCGGCAGAGGATTATTCGCACCTTGCAGGGCTTGCGGCAGCAGAGGTGGCTGCTGCTGCTGCTGGGCCTGGGGCTGCTGCTGAAATGGCCCCGGGGGCATTGCATGTCGCTGCGGGGGAGGGGCCATATGCTGCGGGGGGAAATTGGCATTCTGCAGGAGATGCAACGGGATGCCGGGAGGTGCTTGCGGAGGAAGGGGATAGGGCTCAGGAACCATGGGCTGGGGAAGATGCTGCAGCAACTGCGCTGGCGGGACACCTTTGGCCAACTGGGCTTGCAAAATCTCCGGAGGGATCTGCGAGAAGATTTCCGGCAACAAAGGCATCTGCTGAGGCGGGTAAAGCGGCTCGGGGATTCCTGGAGGTAGCGACACTGGTGGCTGAGCCAGCAATGTTGAGCGAGCGCTCGACTGGCGTAGTTGCGCTTCGACTTCTTCCAGGCTCAATATCCTCCTGGCCGCCGGTGGCTCGTATATGGGCTCTTCAGGCTTCTTCGATACCCCCCAAACACTGGACTTGGCCTGCAGGTCGGGAATGTACCCGGGGTCCTCGTACTTCTCATACCCTGTCCGCTTGGGTTTTGGTTCTTGAACCATGTTTGTCTGCGTGAGAGTTTCCGCCACGCCTTCGGTCGGATACTGTAGATTGTAACGGACTTGTTCCTCCCCAAATGCATCGGCCACCTGTGCTGTTCTGCCGAAGAAATCGAAATCCTTGCCTACGGTGGCATCATCACCACCTGCATCACCGAACGTGTCATCGTTGAACGCATCCTGGTCCTCATTGAGTCGGTCACCAAGACCATCGTACGTATCCTCGAAATCGATACTGTAAAGTATAATAAGAGAGGATTAGCCATTTCATGTTCTTATTTTTCATCCTAATTCCAAACGAGAGGATCTCTCACGCATCATCGTCGTCGTCTTGCTGGCCCGCCGCTCTAGCGCGAGCGACTTCGGCAAAGGGATCTGAGGCATCGAAAAACCCCTTCTTATTGGGAAGGGTAGTATCGAAGCCGAAGAAAGACATCTTCGGTCCAATGACAATGAACTAAAAGGGGTGGGAAGTTGGAAAGCACTCAGCACGACATGGCGTTGGGGGGGGAATCCAATATTCTTGTGGTGCGGGATGAAGTGAGGTCTGATATCAGATCATGCCTGAGGCAGAAGGCGGTGTCGGAGCATCTACTCTACTCCGTACTTGTGCTCTTCCTAGTATTTGATATGTTTCAACGAAAGTCTGTGGTTGTGGAATTGGGCTAATTCCGATGAAGATGACTATTCCAAATAGTAACATGTTGCACGCCGGTGGTTCAAGCGCTCGAGATGCTAACAATCTGACGTCCAGAGAAACAGTTCAAGCCAATGCACGACATCAAGAAGTTCTTTCTAGATGAGTCCTAATGCCATGGATCGTGCTTTTCTCGACTGAGCTACCTAATAAGGCTCTAAACCAATGCGCCGTGCCTGTTGGTTTCCCGGGCTTATGGCCTTGAACCCCCTATACCAGGAATGGTACGAACTAAAGACTTCTCTCACATATCGGGGCACAATGGGGGCTGTATTCAACGGCATTCGGATACTCTCTTGACGCTGGACGCTGGTTTGCCTCTGTAGCTACAGCAGAGGGCTCCAAACGACTAACGAGGTATCACCATGGGGGTGGGGTACTGGATTCAAGTGTGATAATTCGAGCGAAATGATGTAAATAGGCTGTACAGAGTATTCAAATACTGGATCGATCCAAACGGTTTTTATTCTACAGAGTAGAATCATTGAATTTGCGGCGCTGTCGTCCCAGCTATTAATATTAATATGAATTCCAAACCAGTGGATACAGATGATCGTCGTTGATCTGAGCCGCATGAGTATTTTTGACAGAAACGATGGCAGTTAGAGCTGTCAGAACCGTTTTTATACTCCGTAGAGTAGATTTTTTTATTTTATTTTATTTTTTTCTTTTTTTTAGAAAATCAGCAGAAAAACCGTGTCTCTCCAATGCCTCCAATTTCTCGCAGTGAGGCTCGGGCGCAGGTGCGTCTGCGTCTTGCGTGGCACGGCCACCTTTACTATTTTCTTGTCGTCCATTTCATCTTCCAGCAAATCCTTCTTCCTGCTGTCAGCATCCTGGAATCACCGCCAAATCCTTTCTGATATCTTCTATTCTGTATTCTTTGTCTCTTTTGTTTGTCCTATTCTTTGATAGCCCGGCCTGTTCCACGGCGACCTGGGATACCACAGCCATCCTTCCCGAGGCATCACCATTTCGACCACTGTCCCCAACCATTCAACTCTGGAAGGCTGGGGCTTACAATATCGGATGTCTCTGGGCCATATTTTAGCTGGTTCGCGATTGTAGACGGAGAGAATCCCACCTTGGTCGTTCGTTTTGCCGAATCGTCGCTCAGTTTCCCTATACGGTCCGCGTTTACGCCCCTCTATTTGCGATTTTCCTCATCGCGCTTGACCTTCTCCCGTCCGTCCTTTTTCGACCGTGTTTGACACGGATAACATATATCAATCATGTCGTCAGGACCGGTTCGATATGTCCGGTATCTGCTGTTTGCGGCGCTGGTGAGTTATCTTGCGCCTTTCTCCCCTTACCCCCTGTCGAAGCGCCGTGCCGATAACTAACATTATGGGTGTTATGCTGTCAGGGACTGGGTATCCTCTTTTTCATTTCGAGATCCGCGATTCCTATGCCCGATACTGCTACGCTATCAAAATTGAATCCGTCGACTTATAAAGGCAAAGGTTCCCTTACAGTGACTGGCGGGTCAGCAAGCCCATCGCAAGATGGTGCTGCGTTGTCATATCCATCTAATGCGTCCGGGTCAGAGGGCGTTAGTGTTCGCCCGGAAACCCGTGTGAATGCGACTTTCGTGACGTTGGCTCGCAACTCGGATATCTGGGATTTGGCACGATCGATCCGACAAGTTGAGGACCGCTTCAACCGCAACTACCACTACGACTGGGTATTCTTGAACGACAAGGAATTTGATGATGATTTCAAGAAACTCACCACGTCGCTGGTCTCGGGGACAACGCACTACGGAATTATCCCCAGAGAACACTGGTCATACCCCGACTGGGTCGACCAGGAGAAGGCAAAGAAGGCTCGACAGGCGATGGGACAAAAGAAGATCATTTATGGTGACTCGGAGAGTTACCGTCACATGTGTCGCTATGAGTCTGGATTCTTCTTCCGCCACCCATTGATGATGAACTACGAATACTACTGGCGGGTGGAGCCCAGCATTGAGCTCTTCTGTGACATTGCCTACGACCCATTCCGCTTCATGAAGGAGAACAACAAGAAGTACAGCTTTACGCTAAGTTTGTATGAGTATTATGAGACTATCCCTACTTTGTGGGATAGCGTGAAGAAGTTCATGGGTAACCACCCTGAACACATCGCATCCGGGAACTCCATGGACTTTTTGAGTGACGATGGTGGAAATACCTACAACAAGTGTCACTTCGTAAGTTCCTTCCATAGTCCTTGTTCTTTTGAGCATGGCTAACGAGTTATAGTGGTCCAACTTCGAAATCGGAAGCCTGGAATGGCTGAGGTCAAAGGAGTACATCGACTATTTTGAATCTCTTGACCGTGATGGTGGTTTCTTCTATGAGCGATGGGGAGACGCACCCGTTCACTCGATTGCTGCTGGTATCCTCCTTAGCAAGCCAGAGATCCATTTCTGGAACGAAATTGCCTACTACCACATTCCCTTTACCCACTGCCCGACAAGCGAGAAGATGAGACTCGATCTGAGATGCCACTGCAACCCCGAGAATAACTTTGACTGGAAGGGATACTCATGTAAGTCTTCAGTTTCTTTCTGGCTTGGTTGGCTCTCGCTAATACAGCAATCTCTAGGCACTTCCCGATACTTCCACGTCAATAGCCTGCAAAAGCCGGAGGGCTACGAGGGACAGCAATGACTAACTGTCCTTAAAATCACATGTCTGGTTTTGGCATTGTTCAGCATTGGTAGTATTGGCTTTGCAATGCGCAGGAGTGTCAGATTGAAGGTAATCTTTTGGGTGGACCAATTGATTGATAGATGGTTTTGAGCCACTACAAATTGGATGCTGGATTTTCGAAAGATGTCTTCAATTTCTTTCTTTGAATTTAAAGCGATTGTTCTTCACCATGTGTCTTAGTATATGGGTTTTTCTCTCTTCTCTTCTCGATTTTGACTTCATACATGCAAAATTTTCTCATTCTATAAGGCATTCAGATCAACCAGCAAAATTACATGCATTCGATTTCGGGTCAAGTCTAGTATACATAACTGTCAGATGCTGATGCAAAGACAACTGTAGGGCTCAGCACTCGTATGCTCAAGTCAGACATGACAGCCAGAAATACAGTGCATAATGTCCCATGTATACCAAAACCAATGCACAGCCGTGGCAAGCAGAAAAAGAAAAGAAAAACATGCGTATATCAAGTTCCAGCGGCCCCTTTAAGCATTGACTTTGTAAAGCTAGTAATATTTGTATTATTATTTCTGTTCTATTTTCGCCTCTGGTCCAGCCCGCTGCCTTAAGCGTCATTGCGGCCTTTTCCCCTTTGAGAGACCTTCACTTCTCTCTCTTTTCTGCCTTTTCTTTTTTTCCTCTTCATTATCTCCATCCAGAATTGACTCTGGCTCTGGTCTCTTCCTTCTCTTGTCCTGACTATCTTCGTTCTTCCTCAAGAAACCCCTTTTGGTCGTCTCTTTACTTTATCGCGTGGTGCTCAATAGTCCACCCCAAAAGCTCCTCCGGGTGGTTCCTATGCGACAACTGATTGCTTTGCTTTCGTTCGCTCTCCAGTGAATCGTTCGCCTTTTCTTGTTCTTTCTTCTTTCTTTCTTTACTTTTCTTTTCTTTTTCTTTTCTTTTTTTTTTTTTTTTTCCTTTCTCTTTGCTTGTTTTTCTCTGTTTGAATCCTCGAACCCTCTTTCTCAATTTCCTCGTGGGTTCAGGCGCAGTTCCCCTCCCTACTCTCTCCCTCGATCGCTCGCTCTCTCCTCCACTCTCTCCTCCTTTATCTCGCGCCCGTTGCCCATTTCCCCCCATCATCCGCTCTTTGACCTCTTTCGCCCATCTATCTCTATTTTCCTTCGTTCATACCGGAAATTAAGTCAATCGTGACCAGCGACCGCGGCGAACAAGATTTCTTACGAAAAAGGATAGTCCATCGTACATCCTAATATGTCGGCTAACGACAACAACAACACCAACCTCCCCGAGCCGGGCGTCGCTCCAGCTGGCACTGGGAACGGTCCTTTGCCTACGACCACCAACGAATCACAACCATCTTCCGGTCCAGTCGAAACCGCAAACAATGCGGCTTCAGAACAGAGTCCTCAACAGACAACGGAGAATGCCGTGACTGCCGATACGAAGCCCGCAGAGGGTGGCGAAAGCGCTGCGCCGACTGCTTCCACCACGACCAACGATACTACTGTCGCCTCGTCGAACGATGCAGCCCAGACTACCGCAGAAAAGACCAAAGAGCCGTCCCCGGAAACTGCGGGTACACATGCAAAAGAGGTGGAGGATCCCAAGGACGAACAGCCAAAAGAAGACGAAGACTCCGGACCGTCATTGATGATCACTCTGCTGTTAACGTCCGGATCGCGGCATCCATTCAAGATTGATGGGAAATACCTTCGCAAGCAGTCGGTCAATGTCGAAAACAATGATCCGTTTGCCATGAGTGTCTATACTCTGAAGGAATTGATCTGGCGGGAATGGCGTGCAGGTAAGGATCCCATCCACATCTCTCGAAAAGAAATGCAGACCAGTTGGCAGATGATTGGTTGCATGCGAGGTTGGCAAGTTGAAATGTGCTGAATGTGACTAATTACATGCAGACTGGGAATCGCGCCCGTCGTCGCCTAGCTCCATCCGACTGATCTCGTTCGGAAAACTGTTAGAAGATAAAGCACCTCTATCAGGTATGCGAACTCTAATGGCTATTCCCCTGCCATGAATGAAACTTGGCGCTGACTTGCTTCTGATTAGACTCCAAATTTAATCGTGATGCACCCAACATTGTTCACATGACAATCAAACCCCAAGAGCTTATCGACGAAGAAGACGCCGCTGGAGCCAAGGGCCAATCCATCCGGGAACGGGTCCCCAGCGTGCGCAGCCCTGGATGTCGCTGTGTCATCCTCTAAACAGGGCATGCGATTTTTACACGTTTTACAGGCTGATCATCCACATTGTCTTTCTCTCGATTATCGGTGTTGGGATATCGCATTTGGCTGCCTTCTTTCCTTCTCTCTTTCCTTTTTCCTTTCCTCGTTTAGCTTTGCATTCCTTCCTTCTCAATCGCCTGGCGCAGGATATTCACTTGCCTTGTCTGGCTATCAAGCCCATGGGGCGGCGTTACGGATGTTCAATTTCAATTCCCTAATACTTGCTTGGGCAGCGCCCGGAGGATATGTTGCCTAGTTATTCCTCATCGTTTCTTGTCCCCCCTGTTCTATTCCCATAGTTGCGTATGTGAGTGGCTTGATTTGTCCCTTTTTACACTACACATCCTTGCACTGTGCTTATATATACCCTGTTTAACCTTGAGCTTGATATGTTTATTGTTGTTTTTTATGGCAATCCTTTCAGTCAAGCTTTCTTCGCTCCATGTTTTTAGTTCTCTCCCTGTGTTCTCTTTTGTTTTATTCCAGGATCTGGATCTTTGTCTGCGTGCCGTGTTTTTTCCTTTATTGTTCCAATCTTTTAGATTGATGAATATCATGTACAAAGGGAATGGCTGAACATATGTTAATACATGACTTATATCGAGTACCAGTAAGGGCTCTAGTGCAGTAACTTGCTATATCACTTCGACTGATTTATTATGATGATGGATAGAGGTAGTTATTTTCATATATGACACATCTTGTATCCGCGCCTGTATCAATCCCTAACCGCGAAACATCATGAAGACGAATTCGTAATGACAAAAGAAAACCGATAAAAAAAGCCAACCAAATAATTAATCCATACGCAGTCTTTTCTCCATCTCGTCGTGGAAGGTAGCAGGTTCCTTGAACTCGTCTCCTGCAGCATATTAGCAAAACCATCATACACGAATAGTAAGAGAAAAGAAAACGAACCCTGAAAAACATCCTCCCACCCAACCTCCGTATCCCTCCCTCCCAACATCAAAATATCCTCATGCACATTCCCACCCCGACCACCACCAAGCACGGCCGGCTTAAACGTCCCATCCCTCACAATCTTCAACTCCATCCCACGCCGCACAGGCTCCGCAATCCCATACGCACGTCTCAAACCCTCCATCTTCATCGCATCCTGCGTCTGGCGCCACGCGAGGAGGCGGGCTTCGAGAGGGTGCGCGGAGGACGGGATCGTGTTGGTGTTGGCGGAGGGGGGGCCGTGGGGGGCTTGAGCGGTTAGTTTGGTGCGGAGGGTGTCGGGGAGGCCGGGGGCGGAGGGGGCGCCCTTTGAGGCACGGGGGAGGGAGATGGGGATTTGTTGGCGGGTGGTTGTGTTGGAGGTTTGGGTTGGGTGGTTTGGTTGGGGGGCGATTCGGAGGGACTGTCTTTTTGTTAGTGATGCTGGGTTTGAGATAGATATGGTTGATAGGTGGTGAGATGGCAGGTTGGGCATACCATTATGGCGGTTGAATCAGACTGATTATTTCGATAGGAATACAGAGATGGGTATTAACGGAGACCAGGTTTAATCTTCAGAAAACCCTGGATAGAAAGAAGATGGAGGTGAATCGGTGACGATGTTGAAGCTCGATAAAGCAGCTTGCCATTACGACAGTCCAGCTTCCCCGGTAACCCAAACACACCACTCCCGCAAATAAGTCACGTGCAACCATCCAAAATTATCGCATCTCAACCCGGCCTCCGATCCAACCCAGCAAGCGATAACGTCTAACGCCCCGAAATAACGCCAAAATGCCACTCCTAATCTCCTCCCTCACCCTCCGCACCCTGCGGACAATCATCCAGCGCCCCTCCATCGCCACCACCGCAATCAAACCAACCTCGCGCTTCCAACCCATCCTCCGCACACCCGCCGCCCTCACCGGCTTCACAGCAGCACGAACAACAATCGCACCAACAGGCCCCTCCGCCCTCCTGCGCCGCCAATTCTCCACCTCCCCGATCCGCCAGGCAACATACAACCAGATTCGTCGCGGATGCCGAGTTTCGCAGCGGGCGCGGAGATCTAGGTCTCCGGCGCTGGTGGATAGGTCGCAGATGAAGGGCGTTTGTTTAAAGACTGGTATTACGAAGCCGAAGAAGCCAAACTCGGGGGAGAGGAAGACGGCGAGAGTTAGGTTGAGTAGTGGGAAGGTTATTACGGCTTATATTCCGGGTGAGGGTATGTATTTTCCTTCCGGTTTTGTGGGAGTTGTAGGGGGAATTGTGTTAGAGGGGTGGATAGTTGGCTGACTAGGTATAGGTCACAATGTCCAGCAGCACAGCGTGGTTCTTGTTCGTGGTGGTAGAGCTCAGGATTGTCCTGGTGTGAAGTATCACTTGGTTCGTGGTGCTATGGATTTGGTATATTCTTCCTATATGTGACTGGTTTCTCTTCTCGATATACTAATGGCTTCCGCAGGGTGGTGTTGCCAGTCGTCTGACCAGTCGGTCGAAGTACGGAACGAAGAAGCCCAAGAAGGACTAAATGAATTAAATTGGATCCGGTGTTAGGGCACGGACATGGTGTCATGAATTTCCGTCATTGTACTATTCTTTGATATCGTTGTACTGGGTTTCGTTATTGCCATCTCTTATTAGAAAAGGCGTGTGTATTACGAGACAATTCTGTTATTCTGTTCGGGTAATATTGCCCCCTTTCTATATATGTCCACTAACGCCTTTGAACTCGAAGTGCAATGTAATTGTCGCATGCATAGTAAAGAGGACCGAAGACTTGGCTCAGTTCACACCCAGTGCTTAGCAGCCGACGCCAGTTTCGGTATGGCTCTGAGGCCCCGTTCTCTTTGCAGACCTGCATTGCGAGCTTCACGTCTCCCGGAGACTGGCTGATATAATATCGAAACCACCAGGGCAGCCTGTCTCGGCAGGCTGTGCACGCTCAACACTAAGAGAGCTGGTCTATTTCTCAATGGTGGTGTGCTTCTCGAATCTGGAACGATCGCTGGACTGGTTGGCCAGTGATCTCACCCTTTTATTTAAGACATGATAAACCAGTCGAACAACTTCTCCGTTACTACAAGATGTTAGTAGCAAAATTAAAAACAGGATGGAGGAAGATCTGCTGACCCCGTCTCAATGACAGCAGACCATAGCAACATGTGTAAATTCGTCTCCTGGCTCGCCTTGTTATGGACTCTTCATTTCATCCTCTTCTGTTCAGCCCTACCGGGTTTCCCATTGCAGCTCGAATCACTGCCCGTCCTTTCTCAAAAGTTCTTACCTCCCCAGCGCTTCTCGTATGCAGCACCTCGTTTTCCTTGTTGTAATCATGGAGTACGCGCAAATACACGACTTCGGAGGGTGTATGCTCCTGAGCGGCCGGACTCTAACCCACTCGCGCGTTGGTGAGCAAGCAGCCAGACTGCCAGTGGCATTTTCAACAGCAGAAAACTGAGCCTGTTCAAGATGGGCTCGCACTCTTCATCTGTCGCACATGTACCCTCCATCACGTATATTCAAGCATAATTTAGGCTTTCGCAATCAATTGGGATATAGCGATTATCAAGCATAGAAGAATCGCCATAATCAAAAGGTCAACAAGTAACGCAGGGGGTTGTATGGATGTCTGTAGTACAGTCGTACGAAAGTCGAGCAGAATGTACTGCGAAACCTCACCGGACCAAACCCGCAGGTGAAAACGGTCATCCTGCTTGAACCGTGCAATGTGCCCATTCATTCTCTGGCCGTCTCTCATGAAATCGATTACCAATCCCTGCTTTTTAACGCAAAAATTCACCCACCCCGTCAAGATCGGACCCGTTGATTTTGGGACCAGCATTTTTCCAGACGAAGGAGTGCCCTGGTCATCCTCCTCCTTTGCCGATGTCAATCACGGAAACAGGCTGTTGCATGATTTTTGCAACGGCCTTCAAAAAAACCATCGCCTTGTTGCATTAGAATAGGTGGAAGTGCCCATGCAGCATACAATACGGCGGGCAGGGACATGTCGACATTCGACCAGGACAGGTACTCTCTCCACCATGCCAGCCGACCAAATGGAGAATGTCTCCAACTCGGGAGCACGTCGCTGTCTGTATAATCAGCATACCAAGGTGAAACAGGACTTGGTTCCATCCATGACAGTCCGTTATCCAAGGCGTGGTTGAGTGTGGACCTGGTATGGTCGACAATGCGGAATCCCAGCCAGTTCCGCTCACGCCATCTGCTTCGAACAAGCTGCCCGTTTCGGACTATTTTGTTGAAAAGCGAGTCCATCTTAATCTTCAAATCTGGTGGGTTGTCGAATCTAATCCAACAACTTTGGCTTCGACCGTTTATGATAACGCTGCCCCAAGGTCAGCTGTAATATCGTCGATCTCATGCACTGTATGATGGGCATTAGCATATGGAACTTAAAGATACCAGGAAAGCCACAAATAAACTATCAGAAATATCATATAGACAGTGTATATGTGGCCCAATTTAATCAATTGGCCGCCTGCAGCAGTAGACATAAGACGGCTAATAAAGCCGCTAGTTTCTTATGATTGAGGTAGTTCAAAGATGCAAGGTCCACAAGGGTTCCGAGCCCTAACCTCACAAGGGCCACTTGCACTGCGGAAGAATACCGTGTATCGCTAGGTTTTCAGTCACATTTCAACTTACGAGACTTGATCTTTCTCTGGAGGAATTCAGAAACAGTCAGGGGAGCCGTCGATGCGACTAGCTTTGCGCATCTCTGATATTCATAGCAAGTTGACTGGAGGACCCGTACTGGTTCCTCGACGATGGGGTCATCCGACTATGATCAGACTGTTTGGTTCAAGCGTCGCATTTTATGTTAGAAACGGTTTAGAGATGGTAGTGGCGGCACTGCACCAGAATTACCGTAAGCAATGCCAATTCCCATCGGAACTAGAGCTGCGTTCAGCGAAACCAAGAAGCTCAATCGTTCTCATATTTCTGCGTAGTATTATTTTGGCTATTGGCATCTTTTCGTCTGGTTCGAAAATCCCCTGAATTAGCGAGGAGATGCTTCCTTCTGAGGCTTGGCCGTCGAAAAGTGGGCTTAGCGCAAACCATTCTTTCATGCCTCTTAATTGCAAGATTTGATATCTCTCCAGTAATCTGGAGACAGTCATTTATACCACTGACGTAGTGGATGAAATTTCTCAGAGCTGCAAGGTATGGCTAGCGTTGTGCTGTTTCCGGTTATAAGGCCTGTAGCCTCCTTCGAGGAGAACACCAGCTATGACGGCCCGGCTTTTTTGGAACTCCAGTCATAGGTTATGGAGGTTTCACCAAACCACCATAACTCCTCTATCAGGTGGGCCGCGAGGAACAAATGATTGAGGTCGTTCTGTCTCTTATAATAAAAAAGGTCTCCCGTGCTTGAGCCTTAGTCCCACGTCCGTGCCTGCCCGAAACGAGTCCAGCGTAGGCTGAAAAACCCGACTATTCTCTATGTTCAGCATGAAGACAAATTTGTTGATGCACGACACGCCCAAAATCACACCACACAAAGACGTATAGATGGATGCAAGCACTCGAAGCGTATCGGCTTGTTGACGAAAGAGTCCACACAGCCAGTACACAGCCAACCTAGTGGCAATGGATTTGCCTTCAGAAATTTATATAGACGGCGTATGTGGGGCCCAATTTGGCTTACTCTGCCGCATGCGGTTGCTATTTATTAGTATCTGTACCATAGTAGACCATCAGCATCAGTAGACAAAAACGGCCGATAAAGCCACTGACCACTGATATATAGAGTAGAGTGTAAAGCAGGTAAACTGCAAAATCCCCTTCCGTCGTTTGCAAGTTGCAAGAGTAGGCGACGCATGGAATCCTTGTAACATTCCCCTTAGTCTTTCTATTGCACTGTCAGTCAATCTCATGCCATTCGGCAACTTTCCTCAGCATAGCAGTGCGTCCGCAACCCGATCTTCTTCCAGTTCTCAACTAGTGCCTTCGCAAACAAAACTGATGCCGTCTAGCCATAAGAATGATGCCAACGACATTACCGTTGATGGTCCTGGCAGTAGGGCATTTGACCTTGGGAACCAACTCTCGACAACCTTGATCGCCGATCCTTGTGCCCGTCTTAAGGAAATTTCGCGAACGTGAGTCAATAGCAATTCCCGTACCCTCAATGTCCAGGATTGATAAAGTTCTGGCTTCGGAGATCCTGGCTGGTGTCTTGTCGATAGGTATGTAAACTTTAGTGAATATTCGACAAATATTGCATGTCTGTAGCCATCTACCATGCGTGGTTCGACCGGGCGACCAGAACCTTCCTATCATTGTACCTTGTATCTGGGATGACAATTATCTGCTATGCAGGTTGTCTTGGTGTTTTCCTGTCGCTTTCTTCGGAATAAGTGGTTGCTTTTTCATCTCAGGTTTGGCACCAGATTGGCCGTCATGGCTATGTTCTCTTAAATAGTCACTAAGGCTTCGTGGCGCTGGATTTCTGATGTTCGTAGTTTGTCTTGGGTGATAGTGTTTATCTTGTCGAATCTTATGAAGTTACGGACGTTGTTGGAACCCTCTTCAAGACGAATGTTTGATATGTTTGAAACAAGGGAAGGAGAAGAGGAAAGGAGGGGGCATTCGATAAAGAGATGAGATGATTAAGGGTGAATGGGCTGGAGCAGGGACTCTAAATAGGGTACTATACAGGCTCAAGTTATGGTAGTGAATGTATTAAAAGGTATATTAATATCAAATATCGCTGGCTATTTTTCGAATGCTAGTTGCTGAGGGCATCAAACTACCCGCTGTCACTTCAAATCACCTATACCCAGCCAACATATTGATAAAGCATCTCATTCCTTACACCCTCAGACCCATGACGCACACCAAGGAGCCGGACCTTTCCAATCTTCCCCCCGAAGTCATCTTCATCGTCGCTCTTCCAGTTGGCAAATAGGTCGTTCAGCTGCTTGATCACCATCGGGTCATCGCGGATCAAGAGCACAATCGCGTCGTAACCTCCGGCGCCAGGGACGACACCACCGATGACACCCTCAATTTCGGACGCAGCATCGAGTAGCTCAGTTTGCACAGCCGGTTCGATGGGCACTTGCGTTTTGCGGGTCATGGTGCGGATGTAAGCACGGGATTGTTGGAGATAGGTGCGGACGTCGGCAAAGTTGCTGTAAGCACCTCCGTCGCGGCTCTGTGCGAGGCGTTTGAGCTCTGTCCGCAGGTTCTCATTGTTGGATTGGAGAGCTCCCCAGAGTGTGTCCGCTTCCGCCTGGTTGTTTTTCCGCCATTCCAAAACCTTCTTAACCATAGATGGTGTCTGCGAGCCGCACTCCACATCGCACAGCACCATCTGCATACCACGGGGGAGCCTCATGCCGAAATCCACACACTCGGTGTCCCACGGGTGTTGCTGGTTGACATCCTCCACAATGGCGAATAGACGTTCTCCAAAGCCGGGGGTTCCAACATCTCCAACGGATTCCAGAATGTCAGGCGAAAATCGTCGGTAAAGGCACGATCCGTAGATGGCGGCAGCAACGTCGAAACCGGAACCAACCTTACCCTGGGCCGCACAGTGTGCTGCCTGGGCCAGATTATGAAGCTTGTCTCGACCGAGGCCAAGATCTTCAGGCGACATGGTGCGATGGATGACCAGCGCAGACACTAGAGCAGTGACCAAAGCGGCTGAAGAGCCAAGTCCCGTCTTATGCGCCTCGTGGAGAGGCACCCCAAAGCGTGTAAACTTGCTGCGGGGCTGTGACGCTGGGCCTCTGGAGAAGGCCGTCTCGGAATAGTAGTCATTATCAGCCAAGATGGTGACGTGCAGTGAGCCGAAATCTTTCGAGTCCGCAACGTAACCGATATAAGTCAATGCGTAGTTTAGGGAGGTTTCGACAAAGGGGTTTGGTCGTCTGTTTCCGTTTAGCTTCGCAAGCAGTAGTTTGAGATTGTCCTCTTACCCATCTCCTTTCTGGACGACGCTTATCCCACCATTATCTTCATGAGCTTGGACCCGGTATTCCCATACAGCGTCCACGAATTGCGGCGATTGAACAATAATCGTGTCCTCGTACTCTTCGTCAACGGCCTCTCCCAATGGTCTATTCAAGTTCTGTAGCCCATTGTTCACGAGCTGGTTGTCGGTATTAGGGCCGGAAGCTGCCCTGGGACGTGGCCTCCTCATCTGTTGAACGACGGCATGAATCCTAGCGTCCAGCGCAAAGACCGTACCGGTATATTCGCGATCGAGGACAAGGTAGCCACCGGACAAGAGGACCTTTCCGGGGGCGGATAAAGCGGTGATAGACATGGTCAGGTAAGATTGAGTATTCGTGGGAGTTGGACGGCGGACTACGAAAGTTATATGGAGTAAGCACACTGCGCAGGAGTAATGATATGAAGCTGGACCATACCACCATAAGAGAGACCAATTCAAACGATATCAGCTATAAGAAGTGAGACTTGCTATAAGTATTCTTCAGCCGATTCTAAAATCAACCAATGCCCCGCCTGGTGCAGTACCCCTGAAAGTAAGCAGAGTTTAGAGGCAGAACAATAGGCAGTTGGCAAAAGACACGTCACGGCCAGCTGAATTGACGGCTAAATGCAGATACAGACTGGTCCAGACACGCTGAAGAAGGCACAGTAAGCCGGGAAGCAAAGATCAATCTGGTGTTTCTCGAATGTTGTTTTGCGATTTGGTGTGGCTGAAGCTGACTGTGGCTGATTGATAAGGATGTGGCTACGTGGCTTATCATATGTGGCTCAGCAAGGCAAAACTAATATTACCCGATTGGGACGGGTAGCTGTGATTGGTCAATTGATTACCGTCGGAAATCCTACATCGGAGAATTAAAGCACATCTTAAAAGGTACATAGCTACGGACTACAGTACGCACCCCGTACGAGATGTGATATTAATACCTGGGGTAAGCTGCTACTCATGGCTAAACGTCACAGCAATAGTACATACAGACTTCCATCTGTCCTGATTACAAGCAAATGCCGCATCCTCGGACATTCGGACAACCGGGAAACCGGTCAACCCCAGCCAGTCGGACTAAGCATGCAAACTCCGGTTCCCGAGCTAATCCCAATTTAGGTGTTAAAGAAAAAAAGCCGGAAGCGTGAGTCACCATCCCCCATTCTGCCGTGTATTTCCGCTTCGACGCCCCAGGCACCCGGTCCGTTCCTTCCGAATACACGCTGTTATTGGCTAGTGTGGCTCCGAGGTCAGCAGACCACCTGATTCTTTTGTATTGATGCTGGTTTGCGTCTTCGAGAAGGCTTCGTATCAACGGTTCTTAGGGTACGCCGTACTTTATGCGCACACTGGAGGTTATTACATATAGACAGCACAGGGACGTTTTTTACTGTGGACTGCACAATACTCTTCTCCGTACTTCGAGTGACAGACATAATCGCACTGTTCAACCCGTGTCAAAGCGATCGGCACTATACCGCATTGGGATTAGTACTAACCGTCCATTCTCTTGATTCTCCCACACTCGACTTTCTTCTCGTCTTTTCTTCTCTCTACCAGAATCCTCTCTGAACGTCTTCTGTTCATTCGTTTCCTTAAATTATCCTTATCTTACCTTTAGTCGCGCGTTTGTTTGACGGCCCCAACGTCGTCAAATGAACCTGCATCCGTTTCACCATTCTGATTGCAAGGTATGTTTTTATTACTGTGCTCACTGTCAGAATCCATGCTAACTTCTCCAGCATTGCCTCTTCTCACTGAAGAGGTCACCCGCTAGATAAATGGTGTTCAAACCATTCACCCATCTCGCGCGTCAAAGTTTCACCAAAGCTTTCACCCATGGTTATGCCCAGTCGGTAGTTGCGGCGTCGCAGTCATCCTATGCGTCGTCCACCACCTTCAACCAACTCGCAAACCAACCCGCCAAACTCTCCCGTACCCAGCTCCAGAATGTCTTCCAGCCCTCGAGTTCTTCATCTGGTGCAGGAGCAAAGGCTAGCCAGGGTGGAGGCTCGGGCGACTATGGCTTAGCGGCCTACTATGCCGCCTGGCAACACGCCCAGCAAACCGGTGACGATAGCGATTGGAAACAGTTTCAGAATAAACAACGAATTGGTTGGAAACCGAACCCAAACGAGGTCGCAAATTCGAAGAATGGAGAGGACCAGAACCTTCCATCCGACGATTTTCGTGAATCGCCCCGCGTTAACAAAGCTTCTGCCAACGAGGATGTGAGCGCCAAGGTGGAGGAAGCTGTGGCCCGAGAAATTCAGATCCAGGAGGAACAGGCACAAGCGGAGGAGACCGCTAATGCCAAGGATGACTTGGGTGTCGAGGCGTTTCCCGACCTCCCGGAAGAGGAGGCGGCCATCTCCAACCTCGCTTCGGACAAAGCACGTGATGCTTCGGATCGGATTGTTGAGTTGGCTTCGGGTAACAAACACGCTGAGATTCCAGCTGCCTTTGAGACTCTACTCAGGGAGGGATTGACCCCCACGGTGGATGCTTACAATGCTTTGCTGGAGGCGGCTGTTCGGCTCCATACCGATGTTTCCCAGGCCATTCCGAAAGCGCTTGATGTCTACTCCGACATGCTTCGTCGTAGGGTAGTACCCGACGAAGACACGTACCGGACTCTGGTTCAGTTGTTCGTTACCCGCGCTCACGATGCCATCGAGGCCAAGGGAGCGCTGGAACACGACCGAGTTCGCTACGGTGGAATGGAGGAACCCGGCAAGTTCATGCTTCACTCGAGTGAATTGGAGCATGATCTGCTTGTGGAAGACCACTCCCTTGGCATTGCCCTGAAGCTCTTCAAGACTGCGATTACCCGCCATCCCAATCTTGTGTTCCCGTCCGACCTGTACCCCCGTCTGGTTACCGCTTGCGCAAAGGAGGGCAAGGTTGAGGATATGGTTCGCATCTACGCCCACATGGAAAGCCACAAAGTGACTCCTCATGCCTCGATTTTCCCGTCCATGATCGAAGCTTTTGCCTCGATGGGAGATCTGCAGAGCGCTGTCGAGTGTTACAACGAGTACCGGACTTTGGCTGTTTCGGACGACAGCGGTGTCTTCAGCGTTATCCAGCGTTTGGATGGTGATGTTTACGCGGCAGTGATCCGGGCATATCTGTCCTGCGGCAAAGAGGAGGCTGCCCAGCGCTTCCTCGAGCGTATCCGTTCGTCCTTTGAGGTGGCCGAAAACCGCGAGGTTCGTCAGAGCGCCGTTGAATCGGTCATCACGCAAAACGCCACGGTCCGTCACTATCTTCAATCGGGCCAGCATGAGAAGGCTCTTGAGGAAGCCAAAGCACAGTTGAAGGATGAGACATTGGTTCAAGCGATGGCAGAAATCTGTGTTGCGGCGGCCGACGCTGGAAGCATTCAAACCGCCACTGAAGCATACGGTCGCCTCCCGTCCGACGAAGCTCGCCAGGGATCCGCGGTTTCAATGCTGGCGTTGCATGTTCGCCAAGGCAATGTGCCGGCGGCCCGGCCCTTCTGGCGTCTGCTGACGTCCGCAGGTCAGGCAACGTCGGACATGGTTCAGCCGACGACCATGTATTCGGTGGCCCTGCTGAAGAGTGGCCAGATCGACGAGGCTCTAGTCGAGGCCCGCAATATGTTCGCTCGCATCCGCTCCGCCGTCCCCAACCTCAACAATCATCTTGTCGCCTCTGTTCGTGAACAGATCAACGAATCTATCGACCTCATCGGCCGGGTCCTGATGCAGAAAATGGGCCCTGCCATTCCTCCTCAGGCGGCCATGGTCCTCCTCTGGTCTATGGTTGAGAATGGAGGATTGTTATCGCCAGTGGCAGACCACGCGGTCGCCAGCCTCGGTCCTATGGCTATCTCTCAGCTCGTCCCTCGCGACCTTCTTCTCGTTCTTCAGGTCCAGGCTGGTATGCTGATCAACAACCGCGCCATGCCCTTCGATGTCTCCCACCAGGTCCGTTTTGCCCACTTGCTTGAGGTTGCCATGTCCACCAGTCTTCCATTGGATCAATTCACCACGGGCCTCGTTGACCAGGCTGCTTCCAGCCTGGTCACCTGCCGTCCTGATGTGGTCCAGCGGTGGCATGATCACTTGGGTTTGATGTCAAGCCCATCGTCCTTTGTCTCCGACCGTCGCACCCCGGTATCGGAGCCTTCCACTGGGATGAGCTCCATGCCTGAGGATTCTTTCGACCCTTACGCTTATGCCACCGACTTCCGTGGATCTGCCCTCATTGCCGATCAGTTGGAGAGCGCTGGCCGTCTCGAATCTCACCTGAACGATGCGTTGCTCCGTCTCAAGAACATGCGCCGCGCTGGACGTCACCCTCGCTACATCACCTACGCTAAGTTGATCACCGCCGCTGCCAAGGTTAACCGCGTCGATCTGGTCAATGAAATTTGCTCCATGGCCCGACGTGATGTGCCACTTACTGCTCAGTACCACGCGGTCAAGTACGGATGGGTCTCGATTTTTGACGCCATGGTCGCCGCCTGCCTCACCCTTGGGGACCGCAAGCTGGCTTCGAAGTTCCACCAGGAGCTTCTGGACCTTGGTGCTGCTCCTTCGGCCAACACATTCGGTCTCTACATCACGACTCTCAAGGAATCTACCAAGACGTTCGACGAGGCTACTGAAGCTATGAAGATCTTCCACCGTGCTGTCGCCGAGGGTGTCGAGCCGACCTCTTTCCTGTACAACGCGCTCATTGGCAAGCTTGGCAAGGCTCGTCGGATCGACGACTGTCTGGTTTACTTTGCTGAGATGCGTGCCAACAACGTCCGCCCCACCAGTGTCACCTATGGTACTATCGTCAACGCACTGTGCCGTGTCAGCGATGAGCGCTTCGCCGAAGAGATGTTTGAGGAGATGGAGTCGATGCCCAACTACAAGCCCCGACCGGCCCCGTACAACTCGATGATCCAGTACTTTCTCAACACCAAGCGCGACCGCAGCAAGGTTTTGGCCTACTATGAGCGCATGCAGTCCCGCAAGATTTCGCCCACGATGCACACCTACAAACTGCTCATCGACGCGCATGCTTCTTTGGAGCCGGTTGATATGGCCGCCGCCGAGAAGGTGCTGGAGACAATTAAGTCGACTGGTCAGCACCCCGAAGCGGTTCACTACGCATCCCTCATCCACGCCAAGGGCTGTGTGATGCACGACATTGATGCAGCGCGCGAGGTCTTCCAATCTGTTGTGTCGAGCGGCAAGGTCCGTCTGCAGCCTTGTTTATACCAGGCCCTCCTCGAGGCGATGGTGACCAACCGTCGTGTGCACGAGACCAGCGATATCGTCAAAGGCATGGCCAACCGCAAGGTGGACATGACTGCGTACATTGCCAACACCTTGATCAACGGCTGGGCTGTTGAGAGTGATGTTGCCAAGGCCAAGGCTATCTATGACAGCATTGGCATTAACAAGCGTGAGCCCAGTACCTACGAGGCCATGACCCGTGCTTTCCTGGGTGCGCAGGACCGCGAAGGTGCCTCTGGCATTGTCAAGGAGATGCTTTCTCGTGGATACCCTCCTGCCGTGGCCAACAAGATCCTGGATCTGGTTGGCGAGACTGCTGCCATCTAAACTCATTTCTTTACCATTTCTTCCTATTTCTTTTCTAATATGTCTGACATCTGTCACCGGGGCTGGATCCCTCTCTTCTTCTGTTTCCAGCCCGATGGCCTTTGCATAGGCATTTTGGGAGGTAACATTCGGTTTTCTCTTTTCTTCACATTTTGATATCCTTTGATTTTGCATTCAGCGAGCGGGATGATAAAAAAGAATGGCGTTATGGGTTTTGATTTCAAAAGAAAGAAAAAGACTATATCTGGTTTTATAATGACGGTGTTTGCATGTATGTATACCACGGGTTATGCTTTTCTTTCTTGTTTTATAGACGACTCTCAACTCCTCTTCAAGGATGGAAATATATGCATTTGCTATCCTCATTGGTTTACTGTAAGATTTTGGTCATTCAGTAGTCTCGCGTCTGCATAGAATGGAGAGTATGACCAAAATGGCAATCCCCGCTAACCCCGCCGCATTCATATTCCGATTTCTTCCTCTTCTCACCACCTCAGGTTGAAGATACATTCTCTCGTTTATACTTCTGTTATTGTTAATTCCAGTATATGCTTATTCTTCGCCGGCCAGCTGGTCGCTTCTACCCACATCGCATATCATTGCAATCGCACCGTTTCTTCTCAATGACGTCCGAATCATCAGCTCGCAAGACCAGCATGGGAGCAGACCACGACCACGAGTCCCGGCGGCCAAAGAAGCTAATTTGTACGTCTCAAGAACCATCCATGAGAAAACTTAAGCTAAATATACTATGAAGTCGCCCCAGGAGACATCCAAGCAACCCCCGACCTCAAAATCTCATCCTCCGAAACCTCCGACCCCTCAGCATCCGGCTCAAACCCACACCCCTCTACCACCCATGATGCCGTCCAAGAACAAGAACAAGAAACCCTCCGCTCCGAAATCTCAACCCCCGACTCAACCACCGAGCAACAACTCGTCTCCCACCCCTCCCGCGCCCACCAATTCATCCGCAACCCCCCACTAACAATCTCCCAAATTCACCCCTCCAACCCACTCCACCAATTCCACACTTGGTTCCGCGATCCGAGACTCACGCCATCGCTTGCGCCGGAGACGTGTACCCTTGCTACGGCTTCGTTGCCGTCGGGACGGGTTAGTGCGCGGATGGTGTATCTGAAGGAGTTGGATGAGAGGGGGTGGGTTGTATATAGTAACTGGGGGAGTAGGGAAGGGAAGGGCGGGCAGGTTTTTGGTGCTGATGATGGGGAGGGGCTGGAGCATTTGGGGAATAAATGGGGTGCGTTGACGTTCGCCTGGTCGACTGTTGAGCGACAGGTACGCATCGAGGGTCTACTGGAGCGTCTCACCCGCGAAGAGAGCGAGATGTACTGGCGCACAAGAGAACGGGAAAGCCAACTCGGCGCATGGGCTAGCTGGCAGAGTAAAGTCCTCTGGTCCGCTGAACCAGACATCCTACTTGAGACCCGCCGGAAGAGTCTCGCCGAGAAACCAGAGGTCCCAGCAGACATGGACGAGACGGATGTCCCCGACGGGCGCGAGGTGCTTGAGCAGCGGGTGAACGAGATGAGGGAAAGGTTCAAGGATGTGGAGGATATTCCGCTGCCGCCGTTTTGGGGTGGTGTGAGGTTGGTGCCGGAGAGTGTGGAGTTTTGGCAGGGGAGGAAGAGTCGGTTGCATGATCGGTTTCGGTATGTGAGGGTGCATGAGCGTGATGAGGAGGAGGGGGAGTCGTTGTATAGGTGGAGGATTCAGAGGCTTTCTCCGTAGTATACGTATTTTTAGATTGGTGTATTGGTGTATTGGTATATAGATATTTCCCTATTCGGTAGCCAAGACAAATCCCCGGATCGTCAATCAGCTTCACGTCGCGTTTCCTATTCAATTACAGATCAATACAATCATCTATAGTATACAAAGACACAATTAAACCACCATGGCTGAAAAGCAACAAAAGCAAGAACAAAAACAACAGCCGCAACCACAAACCCGCCAACCACGCTGGCTCCTCTTAGCCATCGCCAGCGGCGCCTTTGCGGCCATGAACGGCGTATTCGCCAAATTGTACGTCTACATGACCACGAATGTATATCAATTGCTAATGATAAATAGAACAACAGACACCCAAACCGCCTCCCTGACCAAATTCCTAAATCCCAATGACAATCCCACGCTGGAATTGGTTATCCGGGGTGTATGTCTCCCTTTCCCTTTCCCTTTCCCTTTTCCTTCCCTTCACCAACCATCCAAACCACCCAAACCCCAACGCAATATTAACGAAAACAGTCCTTCCTCGCCCTAAACATGCTCAGTAACATAATAATGTGGGCTCTCTTCACGCGCGCCCTCACCGCATCCCCCTCCACAACCAAAGTCTCCATCACCAATACATCCGCGAATTTCCTGGTTACGGCGATGCTGGGGATGCTTGTTTTTAAGGAGTCTGTTGGTGGATTGTGGTGGGTTGGGGCGGGGATGATGGGGGGTGGGTGTATTCTTGTTGGTATGAGGGATTCTTGATTTTCTACTTGTGTTGGTTGGGTATGGTGGTGGTATGAGGATGCCAGATCCTGGTCTAATGCTGGTGTATATGTACTATACAAGCGAAAGCAAATAGCAAGGAAACAAGGTAACAAGGTGTGCTGTTGTATTATCGTCTCTCCTCCAACTCAACAAGTCCCTCGTCGTCCTCCGTCCCCTCCAATATACGACTGGTCTCCTGGGGCTCAAACCCATCCGCACTCGGTCGAGCACGCGCAGTCGCAGGCGCTGTCTGCCACCAGGGTAACTTCCCCCGTATTCTTTGCATAAAACTCCACACCTTATCCTCCAGCGAAGGGGCTTCTGGATTGCGCCCATTTCCATTTCCAAGGCTGTTATCCCCATACATATCAGGCCCATTCGTCGCTGCGAGCGCATGTTCCTCCGCTTCTACCTTGAATTGGTATTTCAGGCAGTCCTTGACGGTTACCAGACCCATGAGGCGGCCGCGGTGCTCGACGAGGATGACACGGGGGCCCATTTTCTTGAAGATTTCCATGACGGTTTCGAGAGGGAGACGCGGGTGGACGGTAAGCGGCGTGTGGTCGACATACCGGCTAAAGTCGACGTGGTTCGCGCCCACACTTGATTGGATGCCGTCGAAGGTATCGATGTTTCTCGATGATACGGATGCCCTGCGTGCTACCATCGCTTCCGCAGCTTCCTTAGTAAACACGCACTGCGCGTTCGGTGCGAGAATACCCTCGTTCCGCGCACGGTCAGTAGCATATCGCAGCTCCATGCGTCCGATATATCCAACGAGGATCTTATTCGTGCGGTCCTCAACGATCGGGAATCCTTGGAATTTGTTATCGCCCAGGAGACGCTCTGCTTCGCGGACGGGGAAGCCCGAGGCCGGGAGGGCGACGGGGTCGCCAGTCATGGCGTGGGAGACGGGGACGTTGAAGACGTGGTCTTCTTTGTTGTCGAGGAAGGGGAAGCCGTTTGACCAGATCATGCGGTCTGCTATGCCGCCGTTGCCGAAGCGGTCGCTTACGGCTTTGGTTACGCCGACAACGATCTAGATTTTTAGCATGTAGTAAGAGCGTGGTGGAGGGGGGTTGGCTCACCATAGTGGGAAGGATGTAGGTCAGTGCTCCGGTTAGTTCGAACATGATGACGGTTACGGAAATAGTCAAATGCATGATACCACTCAGAGCTGCAGCTGCACCCAGGAAAGCGTATGTTCCCGGCGTAATACAGGGAACATCAGGCTCGCAGTTTGCGAAAAAGGAGGAATCCGGGAAAGACTCGTGGAGAGCTTGGACGAGGATTCCCACTAGACGACCAAACGATGCACCGATGGCCATCGACGGCACGAAGATACCCGCGGGTACCTTGCAGCCGTAGGATATGATAACCAAGAAAATGCGAAGGAGAGTCGCAATGGACAATGAAAGGACCATTCCCCATCTGTTCTTAGCACTGTTCATCGTTAGAGAAATTGTAGATTGATTTGACCAAGACACTTACTCGCAAAGACCATTGTAGTCATGGGCTCCTTCACATTCCCGGAACAGAATTTCCATCATTTCCGTCATGTTGATTTTCAAGAACATGTTCGGGAAGCAGAGAATAGCGGTTATACCAGCCAGGACCACAGACTCCGTGATGGGATATTGCGACAAGTACTTCTTCCTGAATGCCTGGACTCGGAGGTTCCACTTGATCACAAATGCTCCGTATAGCCCACCAAACACGCCAAGGCAGACGAAGAATATCAGTTCGAAAAAGTGCCATGTGCGGTCATACTGGACCTGGAACATGACCAATTGTCCGGTTCGGAAAGGGTTCATTGCGGCCAGTACACTGGTCGCAACCAAGGCGCAAAAGTAGCTCCGCCAGAGGGTCTTAAGAGGGAAATACGACGCCATTTCCTGAGACAGTCAGCATTGTCCACTCGTTGAGAATGATAGAAACCCACCTCTAGTGAGAATAAGACACCTCCAATCGGACTACCAAAAGCCACCGCTACACCAGCGGCAGCCGTCGCCGTCAAGATCTCCCGGGTCTTGGAGGCATTCTGCCTATACTTGCTGAAGAAGCGCGAGATGATATTCCCCGTGCAAACGGCAAAATGCACACTTGGTCCTTCTTTACCCACCGAAAGACCAGAGGCAATAGCCAATGGCAACCCGATAGACTTGATTAGCAACGTCCACGCGCCCAGAAAGCCCTTCATGACGAAGCCGGCAATGATACATTTTATCTCTGATATACCGGAGCCTGCGGCGTATGGTGCGAACGACTTGACCAAGGTTGCGGAAATGAGGGCAAAGAGGATCTATCGTCTCAAGTCAGTCCAGCCATCCAGATGCGCACGGGGGCGCAACGTACCGCAAAGAAGAAATATATGATATAATTCAAAAACCAAAATGGCGTCCAGTTTTTCCACTCAGGACAACCACCCTCAGCGCCCCAGCAACAGAACTGCTCATTCAGGTAGAACCCAGTAGTACAATACCCCAGCTTAACATCCGACAACCACTCCGTAATAATATTCAATAGCGCCGAATTCAAGCCAATCGCCGCGCCCACAATCGTAACAACAAGCCACGCCTGTCCAGCATCGTACGACTCGCTCACTTTCCGTCTCCATCCAAAGGCACCCTCATGTTCCCAGAACCCGAAGCCTTCTCGACGTTTCGCTCGTCTCCGCGCCTGCTCGTGCACTGCATCTTGAACCCAGTCGATCGTCGTAAAGTCTTCGTAGCGCTTGATTTCGTCGATTTCTTCTGTTATCAGGGGTGGTTGGCCATTGTCGTTGGCGGGTGGTCTATGCGACTCGGCGGCGGGAGAGGAAACAGATAGGCCTGAGGTTCTCCTCCAACCCTGTCGCTCGGTTGCGACTGAGGGGGAACGGATGGAGATTGACGAGGTACGAGTTGGGATCATACCATCGGTTGGGCATGCGAGGGGGGCATAATCGTAATCGAGGTTGACTGGTGTTGCGATGCGATGGTTGTCGAGACGAGGAGCGATATACTGCCCGCCCACGTGAGGGAAGCTTTTCCGTTTTAGATAAGGTGTGATTCAAGGCGAAGATAGAGAGCTGTAATAGACAGTTGTTATATGGTATTTTCCTAATGTTTTATAATATAGCAGAGTATTGTACCTTAGCGAATTGAGACGAAGTGTCTGGTACAGTAGTTGGAGTTGTCCCATTGAACGCCGAACGCGCTCCGCGATTTCTTACAGCGACACGACTTCCCGACAACGAAGCCACCAACCCATCCCAGTTTACTTACGATATACTGGTCTATATCGATATTCTACGTACTTTTTATACCCGGAATTGCAAATATCGCACCATGTCTTCCAAAGACGCCCCCGAACCCTCCGATGAAATCACCGGCCAGAGCGCTCTTCCCAGTGAGTGAAATCGCGAGAATACGTCTAGACACAAGTCACTGACCAGCTCCTTCTACTACTGCAGTCTCCCGGATAAAAAAAATTATTCAACTGGACGACGATATCGTACAATGTTCAACCAACGCTACATTTGTGATCTCCGTGGCCACGGTTCGTCCTCGTCTCTCTTTTTGCTAGGTGGACTCTGGCTAATGATTCCCGGTGTTGTGTAGGAAATGTTCATCCAATACCTCGCAGAGCAAGGGCATAACGTCGTCAAATCCGAACGGAAACCACGAAAGACCATACAATACAAGGACTTGGGTCAGTCACCTCCAGACCTGGGAGACAAGATTCGAGACTGATGCTAATACGCTACGAATAGCTACGGCAGTTTCCCGGATAGACAACCTCGAATTCCTCTCCGACGTGATCCCCAAGACCACCACTTATAAGCAATTCAAGGAAAAGAAGGCGAAGGAGGGCCCCGTGAAATCCGGCGGAATCGAAAAGGGACAGCGCACACTGAACGGAACCAAGTCGTCGAAGTCGAAATCGTTGAAACCAAAGGTTAATGGGGATTCAATAGACCAGGATCGACCGTCGACGGAGGAGCCATTGCGGAGTTCCGGGGCACCGATTACTCTGGTCGTGGATCGGACAGTCGAGGGGGGATCCAAGGAGCAGGACCGTGACGTGGAAATGACCGACCAATGAAAGATAATAGTATCCGGGTATTGCATGGAGTTTGGTGTTGGGTATCTTCGTTTGATTGTTCTGGTTTGGTAGTTTTGTGCGATGATTGTCATGACTGCATTGGTTCGCTGGACTGTCAGATTCTGCCGGTAGATTTCAATCAAGAACATCCCAATAAAAGAGAAGAATAAGGCATTGTGTACAGAATAGAAAAACAGTCTGTATAGTTCTCTCTAGGTAAGAAATGCAGTGTAGCTTAGTCAGCCACCAGCCAATGAGCGCCCCCGTGATTCCGAAGCGAAGGCTCTGGTTCGACCGACTTGGTCCGTATGCCGTTCCGACTTCACCTCGAAAGAACTTCCTGACTTCATTCCCACCAACACCCCCGTCCACCTCCTCCCTCCCACACCCGCCACGACTGCAATTGTTAGCCTCAATTGCTATCTCCCCTCTCGCCCGTCATGGCTCTCTCCGCCGCTTCCGGTTCTATGCTGCGTGTTTGCGCTCGCCAGCAGCTGCCCACCACCTCCCGCGCCGCCATCGCCTCCTGCCAACAGCAGAGGGGAGTCGCTTCGTCGTTCGACAGCCCCTTCGGCCCCGCCTCTAAGGACTCCACCTACAAGATTCCCGACTTCAGCAAGTACCAGAGCAAGAAGAGCCCTCGTTCGAACCAGGTCTTCTCCTACTTCATGGCCGGTACCATGGGTTTGGCTTCCGCTGTCGGCGCCAAGGCTACTGTTCAGGGTAGGTCTCGACATGACTCTAGTGGGATATGGAATAAAGCAGCTTGGATGGATTGGGAGCATAATTGGAATGGAAGGAGACTGGTCGCAGGAACTGGGGGCTGATGCGATTCCTACAGACTTCTTGGTGAACATGTCCGCCTCCGCTGATGTCCTGGCCCAGGCCAAGGTTGAGGTTGGCCTTGGTGCCATCCCTGAGGGCAAGAATGTACGTTTTCCTCGCTGGTTTTCCGTGGCAACGACGATCAGTCTAATCTGTGAAATAGGTCATCATCAAGTGGCGTGGCAAGCCCGTGTTCATCCGTCACCGTACCCAGGAAGAAATCGACGAGGCCAACAAGATCGACGTCGCTTCCCTCCGTGACCCCCAGGCCGATGAGGAGCGTGTACAGGACCCCAAGTGGCTGGTTATGCTTGGTATGTTTAAATTGCGGATTGTGACGGAATCAACAACACAAGGCTAATATTACCCTTTTCAGGTGTCTGCACACACCTTGGTTGTGTCCCCATTGGTGAGGCCGGTGACTATGGTGGCTGGTTCTGCCCTTGCCACGGTTCTCACTACGATATCTCCGGCCGTATCAGGAAGGGCCCTGCTCCTCTCAACCTCGAGGTTCCTTCGTACAACTTCAACGAGGATGATACCATGATCATCGGTTAAACGATGACGAGAAAAGATATGGAATCGTTGGTTGGGAGCGATGTGAGATAGCATCATAGACCGTTGGACACGAGAATGGGAAGATAGAAAGGTTTGTGTGTATGTTTTTACATCTCTTCTTTCATGTCTTTTGTCAAGATTTGAAAAAAGGGATCTTTTGTTTTAATAGGTATGGACAAAAATGAGCCGCATGTTTCTTTTCCTATCAGGTTATGCTCATAGAGCCTGTCTGTATCACAACTCTCGCTGTCTGTGGAGAGTCAACAGGGAGGGTTATAGGCATATATTCCTTACCGCGTTGCTTTCCTGATACCTACAGTACAGTCGACTACCCTGTCCTTATATATTTAGCATGCAAGTTTATTTCTTTTGTTCAATGTTCAATGTAAATGTATTTTTCATCTCTTCATCATACATATCCATAATCAACAGTAACAAAACAAAACATAGTCATTCAATCGTATACAACCAACTATCCAACCATCCATCCATCCATTTCACCATCCCTCGACGCTGTACAATTGTACAAGAAAAAGGACTATCTAAATATCTCTATATCATCACTGGAAAGAAAAAAAGAAATATACACAGTCATAACATGTGAAAACCTGATCTGATATGACACAAAATGGCACAGCATGGCATACAAGATGGATTATAATATAAACAGGAAAGAAAAAAAACCCAACCAACCAACATAAATACATACAACCTGTGGTCTTTTTTTTTTTTTTTTTTTTTTTTTTTTTTTCTTTTGGCTCTTGGGGTTAAGTGAGAGGCCTACCGCGGTCGAATAAGCGCAATCACAAGACCCATAACCGCCGCACCGGCCGCGGCACTCTGTATGGCAACGGTAGTAAGATCGTGCTGTGTGATGAGGATGAGGGTACGAGAGCTGAGAAGGTCATCGAGGGTACGACGCCACGAGTCGACGGTTGTAGAGGGAGGGGAGATGTGCGAGAGTTGGGACTTGCTGAAATCGAGGTAGTTCTGGTCTGTTTGTGTTGCTATAGAGGCAGGGGTTTCGGATGTTTGTTCCTGAACGGAGTCCTTGGTTTTCGTGGCGGCGGTGGCGGTAGCTGTAGCCGCGGCTGTAGCGGCCGCGAGTTGTTGCTGGTGCTCTTCGTAGGTGAGGGCTTTTTCCTTCTCCAGGGCTTCGATGACTTTCTCTTCGAAGCCCTTGACGAGTCGTCTGCGGCGCCAGGGTTCCACGCCGATTTGGAAGATGAGGAAGAGGAAGACGTTGACACCCATCAAACCCCAGGTACCCCAAGTACTCATGCGGCGGATTTTATCCGACCAGACCTGTTCTTCGTGGTACCGGGAGAGGATGCTTCTGCTTAGTTTTGTAGCGGATTCTTCGGCTTCGCGCTCGGCTTTGGAGAGGGCTTCTTGGGCATCCACTTCGGCGACCTCGTTGGTGTGGTCGTTGCGGTAGAGGTGGGTGAAGCGTTCGAGGTCAGAGGCGGACCAGGCGTGTTTGCGTTGGAGGAGTTCGTTGACTTCGCGTTGGGAGGTGGAGCGGCGGTTGATGGCGGATGCATAGTCGTCTTTTGCTTCGCGGACGTGACGACGAGCGGATCGAAGGCGTTCCTCTAAACCAATTGTCAGAGATATTCCCAATTCATATGGTGTTGGAAGATATACCTTGGGTCTCGATTTCCTTCTTCAATGCCTCGATAGACGAATACCCAGTCAAATCATTCAACCGCTGCCCAGCCACGAAAACATTCGATTGCAGATTATCCATCATCTCTGTGAACTGCTTGGAATACCGTGACCTGCGGTTCTCCAAATACGACGGAAGCCCTCTTCCCTTGCCACTGCCATTTCCGATATCCTTATCCTTGTTCCCATCCGAACCCTGCCTCTGCGCATATTGTGCATTCTCAGCACTCACCCTGCTCGCAAATAAATCCCGCTGCTGCTGAGACTCCGTATTCAAATTCGCATGCACATCACTCGACTTGGGCACGTCTGCTTCCTGCGGCAGCGTAAAAGCCAAGTTGTGTTCCGAGCTCTCCTTTGGAGCTGAAGTTGAAGCCGGAGCCGAAGCTCCAGCCTCCGCCTTTCCACCCTCCTTCACATTATTATTTCCTTCTGTTTCTTGAGAGTAGAATCGAACACGCGAATGGAATTGACGCCGTCGACCAACCGAAAGCCCCAGTATCGACCCATTATTCCCCTTGAGCAGGGCGCTCGGAGCAGCGGACGGAATACGTATCGGACGGATAGCGGTGGTAGCGGTGGTAGTAGTAGACCTCGACAGCGTAGAGAGTCCCGGGGCCTTGAGAGACTGCCGGAGCAGCAATGGCATGGACTGCATGACCAGTGTCAATGGCCACGGGGGGATGCGAGTCAACCAGTTGCTTTTTTTATGTATGTGTTTTGACTCGTGCTGTAAGAACAGAATCGGATGGAAATTGGTGGTGGAGGGATATTCCCGGCAGCTGAAAGCGGTGCGCAGCTGGCATCGGAAGGGCGGTGGCGGTTTCTTTTCGAGCTGAGCTTCAGCCCGACACGGCTAGTAGTTTTTATATATGGGAATAGTAGTGCGTTAGAAGGTGCTAACGAGGAATTATTACTCCGTACTGCTCACACAGCTCGCTATTTTGTAGGGAATCAGCCCTGGTGGCTCAATTGGTGCTGTGTCTTACCCCACATCAGCTTCGGATATATATCGATGGCTGGGCTTCAATGCCCTACCAGAGTGAAGCAATTGACCAGATGCAGGTACCCATAGTGATATGGATTGGGCGCCATGGTTTGATTACTACAAATATACTATGGATGTCGAGACAGAATTCCAACCCATGAACCCACGGATTCAATGAACAAGCCTAACGATGAGCAGACCACTCGATGCACTCGATGGGCAGCTATGAGAAATGAAGGAAAAAAGACATAATGAGAAAGAAGCAGCCGGTGTACAATAAACCATGCCAATACAACTCCAAAGAACAACCCGAAAACAAAAGAAAAAGAGCAAGAGAGTGAAGATACGAGGGTATTATGAACTGGCCAAAGCCATGGTATGGGTATCCTTCACCATTCCCACCATGGCACCACTTAATCCTGCGTCTGCACCTTGTGGTCCCCCTTCACAGCCTCAGCATACGTAGGCGGAGCATGAGCATGACCCTCGCTGCTGCCCTGGCCACCATCACCACCGTGTGGCTCATCAGAGTATGGTGTGGGAGCAGGCGCATTCTTGGAAGCTGGTGCGCCAGGCTGGTTTCCAACAGTACCGTAGGTTCTCACAGTAGGAGGGTTCTGGTAGGGCTCGCGGGAAACGTAGTAGTATGTCACACGCCCTTGTTCAGGGTCCTGTCGCGAACCGCTCGAACCGCCAGGGATGGCTTGGTAGTTGGGATCATCGTCATCGGGCTCTGGGTTTTTGATGATTATGTACCATGCGTGGAGGAGACCGGGGACGTAGCCGAGGCAGCAAAGGGCGAGGTTGATGATTGAGTCGGCCGTGCAGATTCCTACCTTGACCCAGACTGTTGAAGTTAGCGACTATATCTACTAAATAGAGACAAATGCAAGCGATTCTTATCGCGATGCGAACTGGTAGATCGAGTGAGCTTACCTGAAACAGGTGGGAAGAAGACGGCGAGAATTCCAAGGAAGAGGTCTGAACCGCACATGTTTGCGACAGTAGGATAGCCACGGTCTTCAAAAACGTCTACCACGCGAAAAGGTCGATGTGTATTGTATGTCAGTGCTGTTGCTCTAAACAAATAATCAAGCAGCGGGTTGAAGCAAAGATGGGGTAATCAAGAAGTTCTCCTGCGACGATGGCGAAGCGCAAAAAGGATGATGCCTTGCCGGTCAGATGACGTCTGGAGTCACCTGACCTCGCGGGGTCGCATACAAAGAGATCTCAGTTGATATCGCTGATTCGCAAGAAAAAAGAGCTTGATTCTTATCAATTGCTACGAATATAAATCTTGAAGACTGGATTGGTTAGTTTGCTCAGGTCCACCATGACATTTGGACGATCCCGATGCATTCTACGGAGCACCCTCTACTATTCGACCCCGAACTGGACATAAATGTGATAAATATATACTATGCTGACCCTCGGGGAATTTAGATCTATGGATTGAGTGTGATACATCGATCCTGACATGGACCGAAGAATTGCCATATTTTGAGTATTCTGCATTCCGCCGTGATATATCTTCACTTAAATTTTGGACCTGGAGAGGAATCTCATATGGCAGAATATTCACTCAGGAGGGCCTGATCTTTAGGTTTACTTTTCAATGAGAGAAATACAGACATACAGGATAATAATCTGTTGGAGTGCAGCGACGTAGGATTAACATACTACTACTGCAGGACCGTTCAGTTCATCCTGCACTGGGGCATGATCCACCTCGAAACACCACGATCTGTTCGAATGTGGAGTCATCCAGCGTGTTGGTGCATGTATCCTCCAGTAGGACATTGTAACTGACTGCCAGTACATACAGAGTACAGATGCATGCATCCGGCATCTTGACTGAATCTTTATATTGCTGCGATGCAGGTCTCAGTGTGTCCAAACCGAGACTAAGATAGACTCCGAAACGGTGCGAAACGCCGAACCAGATGGCGCAATTCAATTCTTCCGCACCAGCCAGGGGTCCGTATTTCCGTACTCCGTATGCTTCTCTGCAGTTGCTGTGCCACATAACTGATTCACCATGTTTGGTCGCCAGCCTCGCGTTCCTGCATATGTTCCTGGCTTTTGTCCGGTTGTTTACTGACTCGCGGGGGAGTGTTGCTTTATCCCCTCTTGCTCTCTGCAGTATCCGGAACAACCCCTCCAACCATTCCCAACCAACAGAGCGGCCCGTCGATCGAACCTCTGTTCAGCAATTGGTGGATCTCCCACAACCTTACAGAGAGCCGGCGGGCGTTTAATTATGATTAGCTTCTCGTTTAGCTCCATTTCCCCTTTGTGATTCTTCTGTTCGGTGAACAAAATTTCCCCATTCTCCCTGCAGTTTTGGGGGATTGTCTCTGCATGAATCAATTTCTCGATGGTTTCTTTGCTAGTCCTGGTCTGCACTGTGTAATTATAGACACACGGACTGCAGATTCACCAGTGTATTGATAAACACACCAGGCCCCCGTGACTTTCTCGTGGGTGCTTTTGGCTTAGACCAGAGGAAGCAATCGCCGCCATCATCTCTCGCTTCATCCCTCATTTCTTTTTCTCTTTCTTTAATTCCTTCCAAATTCCCCTTCTCTTTTCCTTTTCAGGGCATTAGTTGTCTTTCCCCCCCATTCTCTGAGTGGCCTCTTATCAGGCCCTTTTCTAGCCACTCCCTATTCTCTCTCTCTCTCTTTTTTTTTTTTTTTTTTTTTTTCTCCGCGGTTCTTGCTCGGTCGTGGGGAACCAGCCACTCGTTTACTCTTCAATTGTCTTCTTCGCTCCAGACTTCCTTCCTGCTTTCTTTGGACCTATATCGGGATCGACACGCGTTTATACCGACCGGAGTGCTATTGTCGTTGGCTTTCCCCCCCCCCCCCCCCCCCCCGAGACCGTGAATTGTATCGAAGCAAACAAGACCATGAAGATTCCTTTCTCGCCATTAATTCGATAGTTAATCACCAATTCCTGTATTGACGCTCCTAACCGTCGACGTTTCATAACCGAACCGCTGTTATTGTTCTTTTATACGACCGGCGTGTGACAGCAGTTTCCAATCGGGGCTCAACCATGTCCGGCTCTTGCATGTCCCTGTCAGGGTCGACGCTATGTCCCGCCTTTAATGCCTCTTCGATATCGACCAGTTCCAGTCTTTACTCCGATTTGTGTGTTTATCCGTTGAGACTGGGTTTCTTGTTTTCCTGGCTGACTGCAACAGTCCCTTTATGCGAAATGTCTCGAGCCTCTCGGACTTTGACGATGCGTTGAGCAACTACGTCAATGGAACCTACATCAAGTCCAAGTGCGTACAGTCTCTGAAGCAGTGCAAAGACATTCAACTAAACCATGGTCTTTGATTAGGTATGAGAACTACCTGGGTTGCCAGGGAGCTAATCTCACCGACACCAATGACTACTACGCCCGCTACACAACTAGCGCAGTTTGCAACGGCTTGGTTCAAAGCTCAAAGGATGATTGCAACCTATCCGATGACGAGTCAAAACCGCTTTGTGCAGACACTTGTGTTCGTCTCACCCCATTTCGTCTGCCGATCAACATGTGTACTAACAAGTGCGACAGGCCTTGATGGCGACGAGCGAGCAGGAGATCGTGGTCAATTCCGACTTGTGCCCCGGATTAAGCGACGATTATATGAGCCATATTCGTTCCGACTTTACCGTGTGCGCTCTGCCGGCTGACTCGCTGACCGGTACCTGTATATCAGGAGCCGACAATGAACCCGATGAGTGCGGATATGGACCGAATGTGATGGGATTGTGTGGTTATTGCGCAGGGAGCTCTACCAACTCGACCGATTCCTGCTGTACGAATGCGAATGCCGCAAGCCGGTGCAAAGATGTAACCGTGCCAACCACGACCGCATCTTTGCCACCTCTCATGCCGTCCTCTTCATCCAATTCGACAGGAAACGATGCTGGCTCCCATCATGGTCTTTCAGGAGGCCAGATCGCGGGTGCCGTCGTTGGATCTGTTGCTGGATTCGCGATATTAGTCGCTCTGATTGTACTTGCCCTGATATGCCTACGGCGCAAGCGCCGCACGCAGAGTGACACTGCTTTGAATCAACCGAACCCGCAAAGAAGAGGCTTTGCGCCGATGCAGAATCCTTCGGACAACCCGGGAATGGTAATGATACCTGGTGGCCGGGTGGCCAGGATGTCTGCCCTGCGAGAAATGCCGAGCTTAACCTCTAGGCGCTCCCGCCGCACCTTTTTCGGTGGCAGCAGCACCAAGTACACTACTGAGCCCTCCGAATCAGAAGCACCGAGCGCGAGCCCCGGATGGATGTCGAGGCAGATTCCCCCCGTTACCGGGAAGCGACTTGGCTCACTCACGAGCAGCTCGTTTTTGGCTGCTAGTAGCGATACGTCTCCTCGTTCGGGAACAAAACTCTCTTCCCCCGAGGTATCAAGCCAATCCGAACAGATGTCGTCCTTCCAAGATTATTACTCGCAGGATAATATCCACCCTGGTGACCGGGTCGCTGTTCTCTGGGCGTATCAGCCACGCGCAGGCGATGAGTTCTCATTGGACCGTGGAGAAATACTGAAAATAATCGGCATCTGGGATGATGGCTGGGCAACTGGCGTACGCCTTTCAGAAAGTGCCGAAAATGATGGTTTCAAGCATCGCGAACAGCGTGATAGTGGGGTGTCACAGGGTTCGCACCTGATGCCCTCACCAGCTCCAACAGGAGATATAAAGGCGTTCCCACTGGTTTGCGTCTGTCTCCCACAACACTGGAAGAAGATCATCGATGGCGCTGGTGAGGCAGACAGTGAGGGTTCTCCATGATAATTGTCTGCTCAGCACGATTTGCACTTTGCGTTCAAACCTCCCTCCCCGTCCTTCCTTTACTCGACCAGGGAGCCTGCAGACTTCTTCACACTTGTCCGTGACCAAAAGCTTTCATCGCCGTTCACCTTCCTTTTGCGTGATACCGTACTGAGCGTCAATTCGGTTGTGATTTTTCCTTCCTTTCTGTCCTTACGAGTTGTCTGCAGCCATTCCCTCCATGCGCGTCAAGGCTGTTATAACCGTACAAGCCGTGCAGACTGTTTCTCACGAAGATGATGTGATGAGAAACCCGGGATGCTTGTGAGACGACTTATGCTTTCAATTTTTATATCATTCATATACCCCATCTTACGGCAATGATTCTCTGTTCTTTGACTAGATGTCTTTCTTTACATTATTTATGTCTGTTTTAATGTGGAATTCTGATGCTTATTTTCTGTTTCTTTGAGTACATATTAACCTGTGTACATATTTAGACCTCAATCAGATATCGGTGATACTGCTACTAGTTCGGAGTTGGATACTGTTTCTGTAGAACCCGAATTGTTACCCGGCTGCGGGGGAGATGCTTTACTAATCCACTCAGTGCCCCTCACAGACAGAAGGAACCAGGAACACAAGTCGTTAGTCTTGAGTGGGATCACCTCATCGAGACCGTATATATTCTGTGAACTAAACCTGTCCTTCTTAACAATTATCACTACTCAAATATCCATCGAACACAGCAATTGAACGACTACAAAATGGCTTCTCCGAAAATCATCCTCTACACTTACCACGGATGCCCCTTTGCGCACCGGGCCCATATCGCCCTGAAGGAGACAGGCGTTGACTACGAAGAGGTCATTATCGACATCAAGAAGCCTCGTGAGCCCTGGTATCTCGAGATCAACCCGGTACGTCACCTTAGCCTACACATCTGAGCGGTATCTCTAACCTTGAACCCAACAGCGCGGCCTCGTCCCTGCTATCTCCTACAACGGCGAGATCCTCATCGAATCGGCTATCGTCGCACAGTTCATCGCTGATGCCCACCCCTCTCACCTCCTTCCTCCGTCGGGCCCCGCAGAGAACGCCCTCTACCGCGCGCGGGTGAGCCTCTTCGCCGATGCCTTCAGCAGCAAGGTCATGCCGAATGTGATGGCTGGTGTCAGGGCTGCCTCGCAGGAGGAGCGTGAGACCGCTGGTGATGCGTTGGTTGAGGCTGTGGCTAAGGAGATTGAGCCGTTGTTGAACAATGAAGGCAAGGGGCCTTTCTTTGGGGGTAGTGAGAAGTTGACGTTTGCCGAAGTGAGTTTCTTTCCCTTTACTGTATACACTGGATTTCTTTTCTGTTGCCTGGATGATGTATGCTGACAAGCGCAGGTCCTCACCGGTTCATTCCTCCTCCGGATCCTGGCTTTCACGAAGCCGGAACATAATCTGAACAGCACCAGAGTCCCGGCCCTGCTGAAGGAAAATGCACCCAAGTTCTTGCGCTGGGCGGAGGCTACTGTCGCTCAAGAGAGTGTCAACTACATCTGGAATGAGCAGGCTGTGGTGGAACACACGCGGGCCAAGTTTGCGCATAAGCCGTGATATAGTTCTCCGTGTGGAAAACCAGTATAATAATAGGCAATTGATATAGGGCCCTATCCCTGTTCTAAATAAATGACTGCAGCCTGACGTGATGCTCGGGTCGCCGCGTGTTAGGGAAAGCCGAGTCCCATGGTTAGAGCCCGTTGATGACAACACGCAAGGAACTCATGACAGCCGGCCGGATATTTTATGCCTGCGAGGAATGCTGGCCACGTGTGCAGCGCAGTACATTTCTTATTCGTAAACATCTACTCAAGATCACATACATAGACATCCTATACATAAGCCACAGTACAAAGTGAAGAACTGCCTACGGTCAGGGGACTCGTGTCGGCATAGTCACGTGCGGCATCTCCCCACCATCACCGCATCCAAAGCCGCAAAGCACAACAACCAAAGCCCCTCTATCTCTCCTCCATCTCCTTCTCACTTTCACCTTTCCCATCTGTCCAGGAAGAAGATTTGCGAGTTTGTGAGTTATATCCCTTTTCCCTTTGTTACCCTGAATATGCTCGGTTATATTATACCCTGGATTCAGATTCCGTGTTTAATGTCCCCAGACGAAAAGGGGAAATGTATTGGTGGCCACTTGACTGACTGACGGTTCCATATCGCGTGGACATTTCAGCGCAGGTTATCGCTTCCTATTCTCCTCTTAAGAACACCTCTAGCCTTCTTTACCCTCCGCCGGGTTCATATTTTCGGTTTCTTTTTTCCTGTTTAATTGAAATTCACACTACAAGTGGTAAACTATGTCGGTACGTTCAGACCAGTGCTGTCCTTCCCCTTTTCCTGCTGACTGCGGGGTGTGCTCTTGGGTTTTGCATCGGCTAACATTTCCTTTTTTGATTGCAGCTCGCATCTGGGTATGTTTTGAGAAACTCCTTCATATCCTCGCCGCCCGCCATGCTGTCATACTCGCCCGAAGGTGTCATTTGCTGACGAAGAGCCTGCGACCAGTGTTTCCGTCGGTGACGATGTCGTCGGTGTGTTCAACGAGTTCCGCACGAGCGCAAACTCCAAGGCGGACAGAATCAAGTTTGTGATCTTCAAGATCTCCGACGACAAGAAGGACGTTGTCGTCGACGAGGCCTCGACGGAAACCGACTATGAGGTCTTCCGCAACAAGCTCGCGGACGCCAAGGATGACAAGGGCAAACCCGCTCCTCGCTACGCTGTCTACGATGTTGACTTCGAAATCCCCAATGAAGGCAAGAGGTATGATATGCAACGTTCTGGTTGGATGGGGAAGGGTCAGTCACCATGACAAGAAGATGAAAACTGACACGTTGCTTTTCCTTGTAGATCCAAGATTGTTTTCATCGCTTGGGTGCCCGACGATGCTCCCACTTTGGTAAGTGTCATTTCCTATGGATTGTCGCTCAAGAAGGCAACCCGGCTAACGTGGCGATAGTGGCGCATGGTCTACGCCAGTACCAAGGAGGATTTGAAGAGGGCGCTTAAAATCACCAGCGAAATCCACGCCGACGACAAGTCCGACATTGAATGGAAGACGGTCCTTTCTGACGCGAGCAATAAGAAGGCTGCTGGATTGCAAAACTAATGGTGTCGGCTGGGTCCGGGCCATGTTGGTGCGTTAGAGCAGACTTAGATGATTGCGCAGCACCGCTCTGTCGCCGTGTTTCGTTTATTTCCTCTTCTTCGGAGTAATCCAATTCGCAATGAGATCCCCGTTTGCTCGGCATATACGTTAGCTTTCAATGTGAGATTGTAACGACTTTGGCTGTTTCCGCTGGATGGCTGTATTTTCCGCAGTCGTGGATACACCTGGTGAACTCAAATGGAAGGGGACATCTAAAAGTTGTAATTCTTTTCTCCTTTCTGTACAGAGTACAATCCTCTAGAGTAAAAGGAAGGGTACGTAGTTGTTTGCCTTTGGGTCAGGGTAGCTATCTATCGTATGATAGCCGGAGAGAACCGGATCCCGGCGGGCATAGTTGGTGGTGACTTTGAGCACAGTAGCAACACAGCAGGTGTATACCGAAGAGAATAACCATAGCAAGTGAATATATAGCAGATGAATAGCAGCATTGACATATCTAAATAATCCATATACTACTACTAACACTGGCATCTGGTGGCATATGAACAAACCCCGACGGGTCGGGTGGAAGCCCGCGGGCCAATAGAAACGCCGCCAAAAACGGGACTAAGCTCACCGTCCGCCTTTCGAAACCTCAAACCACAGTCGACCGTCTGCTCCTCGCCTTTCCCCCCCAATCGCGAAGCCCCTCTTACGCTTTTATTCGGAGAATTCATATACCCTCCGGGGAAGGTTGATATTTATTGGCCTCTGGAGAGCCATTCTTCTCATTTTTTCTAATTGACTCTGTGCGCTCCCTTTTTCCGCACACACAATGTTCCTTCAATCCGTCACTCGGGCCGCTGCTCGCAGCTCGGCCATGCCCACCACTGCCATTCGTTCCTACCGCGCCGTCCCGAGCCCAATGGTCTGCCTGAACGCCCGTCCTCAGCCTGTGCAGAAGGCCATCGCCCCTCAGCAGACCCGCGCCTCGTCCGAGCATGCCATCGCGAACCCTACCCTCTCCGGTATCGAGAAGCGCTGGGAAGCCATGCCTCCCCAGGAGCAGGCCGATCTGTGGATGCAGCTGCGTGACCGTATGAAGGTAGACTGGCACCAGATGACCGTGCAGGAGAAGAAGGCTGGTATGTGATCCTGATATCCGGAGAATTTTTTTTTTTTTTTTTTTTTTCCTCTTGGTGGGTGTTGATGCTGATAGTGTGGTTTGATAGCCTACTGGATTGCTTTCGGTCCCCACGGCCCCCGTGCCCAGGCCCCCAAGGGTGAGGGTCTCAGGATCTTCTTCAAGGTCGTCCAGCTCGTTTCGGCTTCTTGTGCTGTCTTCTACGTTATCCACCTGTTCGGCAAGCCCCTGCCCCGGACGATGACCAAGGAGTACCAGGAGGCCTCCAACGAATACGCCAGGGTATGCATCCTCTTATGCCCCTTGGACTGGATAATGCTAATGGCCAACAGCAAGAGCGTATCAACCCCATCCACGGTATCAGCAAAGAGGGATACGAGGGCGAGGGCTTCGTCCAGAGCCCCCCGGCCGAGAAGGAGTAAACTGGATGGACATGAGAATGAGGGACAAGTGCTACGATTGTCCGACGACATGCTGGACGAGCAGTTTTTTTCTCTTCTGGCCGTATATCCCGTCGCATTGACATACGCAACAACAACGACAACAAAAGACCCTCGTTGCTGGAGTGGTATTTTTTCTTTCCCGTCACAAGGAGTCCGAAAATCTGTGTACTTCGTACTGTGCAATAATCGTTTATATTTCTTTTGTAGCCATAGAGCATTGCATTATATTTCTGATGTACGAGTAGTACTTGTATGGAAGCTGGTCGTAGTGTAGCTTCGAGCTAGACTGTAGAGAGTAATTGACCTGTGCATGTGCGTCATAGCGTATCCCCGGGTACTCCAAGTTCTGCAGATATCAATCCTTCCTGGTTCTGTTTCTAGATAGTCTGGAGTATTGGAGTGCAGTATCCGGGGTGGAATTGAGAGCCGGATGTGGAGGGAATAACCGCACAACAAACACAGCTCTATTTCTAGGCATTGACAGATTTACAGGTACATACAAGTACTCTATAAAAGTACGGAGTAGATGTATATCATAGCTAAGCATGTCATTAACAAAAGAGTCCTCAATGCAGTACAAGCTGGTAATACAAGCGAGCTCCGGTACCAACAGCTTCATCACTATGGCGATATACAATACAGTCGGTGACAAGTTGCGGAACACACGTCAGAGATTTCCGAGCGTTCGTCCGAGCAGGTGTAATTGCCAGCAATACAGGTGAGTGTACATAGTAATATGTAAAATATTTTGTATTTTATTAAGTGATGTTATTTCAATTGAGCTTATATTTTGGAATTGATTGATACTGCCTACGGAGTATGGAGTATGTTGACCAGGTACATAGTGGTAGCTGTAAAGTGGCATGGTGGGAGAGAGCTCCGATACTCGGTGGTATGACGGTATTGTATTTTTACATTCCCTGCATCCGGATTGTGCGTTTTAGCCGGCTTTCACTGCTACGAGTTCACAACAGTACTCAGTATGATAGAGTGAAAATAAGAGAAAACAATTATCTATTCTATAGACCAGAACAAACAATTACATACTCATAGAATACTATAGTATAAAAAACCACAAGTAGTGCTGGTATGCTTCGCGTCGGTACATCACGGGATCGTCGGCAAAACCGCCCCGGAAAGGCTAAGGGCCACACCGTGTGCCCGTCTCTCTCTCTCTCGTTCCCTCTCTCACTCTGGCCAACCTCACTCTTTTCCTTTTTCTCTCTTCTCCTCCTTCCTCCCCCCCATCTCCTCCCCTTGACCTTCTCATCCCCATCTTTTTTTTTATACCCTCTTAAACACCCGTCATCATGTTCAAGAGGTAAGTTAATGCCATTGTCTTTTTTTTCTTTATTCCTTTACCCCCCGTCTCTCTATTGTTGTATCGCTCACACAAATTTCTAGTGGTCTCGCCCGGACCTTCGGGAGGGCTGCTTTTGCCCGTCCGGCCCCCGTCGCTCGCCGCGCTCTCCAGCCTCGCTTCCCCTCTCTCGCCAGATTCGCCAGCTCTGAGGCCACCCAGGCTGGAAAGATTTACCAGGTCATTGGTGCCGTCGTCGACGGTATGTTGTTGGCCCTTGTGTTACCGCCCTGCCTTGCTTTTTTTGCCGACGGCTCGACGGGTGTGGGAATTGGGATGGATGGACGCGCAAAAAATCTTTTCTGGCTACAATTGTCTACAACAACCACGTCAAAATCCATTCCAATTCTCGATTCCCAGATAAAATGCAACGGCTTGAGTTTCTTTATGGTCGAGTTCTGACGTATTGCAGTGAAATTCGAGGGTGAGAAGCTCCCTGCCATTCTCAACGCCATTGAGACCGAGAACAATGGTCAGAGGCTTGTCCTTGAGGTTGCTGTATGTATAGCCATCATTTCTCTCCGTTCTGTCAGTTGCTAACGGTACCAGCAACACATGGGTGAGAATGTCGTCCGTACTATTGCTATGGATGGTAAGCTTCCTTTGTCCCGGTTACCCAATCGGGTTGTCTGCTCCCTTCCCATCTGGGGTTTGACAATTCGACATCCCAATTGAATCGAAACTCACCATCTCAGGTACCGAGGGTCTCGTCCGTGGTGTTGCCGCCCGCGACACCGGTGCTCCCATCACCATCCCCGTCGGCCCTGGTACTCTCGGCCGTATCGTCAACGTCACTGGTGACCCCATTGACGAGCGTGGTCCCGTCAAGGCCACCACCCACCTGCCCATCCACGCTGAGCCCCCGCCATTCACCGAGCAGTCCACCGAGGCTGAGGTTCTCGTCACTGGTATCAAGGTTGTCGACCTGCTTGCCCCCTACGCCCGTGGTGGTAAGATTGGTCTCTTCGGTGGTGCCGGTGTCGGTAAGACCGTCTTCATTCAGGAGCTGATTGTATGTCCCCCTTTTTTTTTTTTTTTTTTTTCTTCTTGTTTATGTCTATATTGGTCTAACGAAAACAGAACAACATCGCCAAGGCTCACGGTGGTTACTCCGTCTTCTGTGGTGTCGGTGAGCGTACCCGTGAGGGTAACGACTTGTACCACGAAATGCAGGAGACTGGTGTCATTAACCTCGACGGTGACTCCAAGGTGTCCCTTGTGTTCGGTCAGATGAACGAGCCCCCAGGTGCCCGTGCCCGTGTCGCCCTTACCGGTCTTACCATCGCCGAGTACTTCCGTGACATCGAGGGTCAAGACGTGCTGCTCTTCATTGACAACATTTTCCGTTTCACCCAGGCCGGTTCTGAGGTGTCTGCCCTGCTGGGTCGTATCCCCTCTGCCGTCGGTTACCAGCCCACCCTGGCCATTGACATGGGTATCATGCAAGAGCGTATTACCACCACCACCAAGGGTTCTATCACCTCCGTCCAGGCCGTCTACGTGCCCGCTGACGATTTGACTGACCCTGCCCCCGCTACCACCTTCGCTCACTTGGACGCCACCACTGTCTTGTCCCGTGGTATCTCCGAGTTGGGTATCTACCCCGCTGTCGACCCTCTCGACTCCAAGTCGCGTATGCTTGACACCCGTATCGTCGGTGAGGAGCACTATAACACCGCCTCGCGTGTCCAGCAGATGCTCCAGGAGTACAAGTCGCTCCAGGATATCATTGCCATTCTGGGTATGGACGAACTTTCCGAGGCCGACAAGCTCACCGTCGAGCGTGCCCGTAAGCTCCAGCGTTTCCTGAGCCAGCCCTTCACTGTCGCCCAGGTTTTCACTGGTATTGAGGGCAAGCTCGTCGACCTGAAGGACACCATTGCCTCTTTCAAGGCCATCATCCACGGTGAGGGTGACGACCTTCCTGAGGGTAAGCTTTGTTCTCCATCTTTGACCGTCTAATGGATTAAGCTAACTTTACTAGGTGCTTTCTACATGGTTGGTGACCTCGCGTCGGCACGCGCCAAGGGTGAGAAGATCCTGGCTGAGCTTGAGGGCCAGTAAATGTAATATTGTTGTGTTTTGAGCGCCCCTTTCTTTTTTTATTTAGACATGGACTTTCTTCCATGTTCCGTTTTCTTTTGATGGATGTACAGTATACTCGATCTAAGAGAAAAAGGGATTTGAAAGAAAGCTGTTCCGAAGAACGAAAAAGGAAAGAAAGGAGCAACACGTTATGCCCCCGACCCCCAACCAACCCTCTTATTGTAAGCCTGGATGGAAGTTCTCCAAGCTTGTGTTCTATTATGTGTTCGGATGTAAGTAACCTAAAATGACCACAGTCAGCCTATGATACCCTCTGGGCTGGGACAATTGTATTATTTCTTTATGTGTTGTTAGTAGTCAGTTCAATGTACGAGTAGTTTTTGTGATCTTTCCAGTTTCGATGTATGCTTAAGGTCATTGAATGGACGAATGGAGCTATCTTGGCTGTTGTTCGTGATTGTGATCATTGTGCTCCTATGCTATCCTAGACTATATGCTCTATGGAGTATATCCTGCTGTGATATCCTTGACCTGCCATTCTGTAGGGAACTCGTCCCCATCGTCTAGAAGGCCACCGGTCATCCCGTGCTGTTACTTAGGACGAGAATCCTTCATACTAGATAGATACTCTCGTCCAAGTTGTAGGTTTGCAGCCCTCAGACCTCAATGCCGGTGGTCGTCGGGAGTCAAGCAGTGTACACGAGTCTAACTGGTATTGTCTCGGCATATCGTTGGATATCGTCTATTTAATCCTCGAAGAATATGGTCTCGATACAAGAACCTAGTCAAAAGGTCAGCGATGAGACAAAAGAATGCGAGTGAGAGTTGAGCTTACCAGTCACCCCGCCATGAATCCGAGCCAACCCCGCCGCTGCAGTAAGAAGTATACCGCCAATCACCCAGTCACATCCCCTCAAGGCATGTGCATGCATAAAGGCCAATTCATCGCACAGCACCTCTAGTACATACTACTCGTAGTGAGTGAAGTCGGTGAGCGGCAGCCAACGGCAGAAAAGAGGGGCCGCCAAATTCTGCCGCTAGACCGCCCACCACATGCGGAAATCTTAATTTTTTTTTCGAGTAGAAGCCCTTCGTGTTGGATCCTCTTTTTTTTCCTTCCTTCCCCCCTTCTTCCCTGGCAGTTGCCAGCCAGGGAAATTGGGCTTGTTTCTGAATATCCAGTCAAGATGAAGTATATTCTTGTTTCCGGAGGTGAGTCTTTTCTTTTTTCCCCCGCTTTTCGTTGGGAATTGTGGTTGTCGAGGACAAGTACTGATCTTTCTTCAGGTGTTATCTCCGGCGTGGGAAAGGGCATTATTGCCTCGAGCTGTGGTCTTTTGTTGAAGACTTTGGGTCTTACGGTGTCGAGTATTAAGGTCGATCCTTATCTTAACATCGATGCTGGCCTTATGTCGTATGTACATGTGCCGTTCAATTCAATTGCTCAAGTCGAGTCCCGTGCTGATCATTTCGTTTTCTAGACCGATCGAGTTCGTACCCCAACCCTTTCGAATACTGTCCCAGGAAAACGAAGTTAACATAACAAAGGCACGGTGAAGTCTACGTCCTCGACGACGGCGGCGAAGTCGACCTCGATCTCGGAAACTACGAGCGTTACCTCAACATCACCCTCTCGCGCGACCAGAACGTTACCACCGGCAAGATCTACCAGCACGTTATCGAGCGTGAGCGTCGCGGCGACTATCTTGGAAAGACTGTTCAGATTGTGCCGCATTTGACGGACGCTATTCAGGATTGGATTGAGCGTGTGGCGCGGATTCCGGTGGATAACTCGGGTCGGGAGCCGGATGTTTGCATTGGTGAGTATCCTGGTATATCACCTGTATTAGGGGTATAATTACTAAACTTCGTAGTTGAGTTGGGTGGTACGGTTGGTGATATTGAGAGTGCTCCGTTTATCGAGGCTATGAGCCAGCTTCAGCGACGGGCTGGGCAGCACAATTTCCTTCAGATTCACGTCAGCTATACACCGCTGATTGGTTCGGAGCAGAGTATGTCACTCGGACATGGGTTTGGTATGGCACGAGCTAATGAATGCAGAGACGAAGCCGACGCAAAGGGCTATCAGCGATGTCCGCAGTGCTGGTCTCCGGCCTGACCTGATTGCCTGCCGTTGCGAGACTCCTCTTGCCGAGAGCACTATTCAGAAGATCGCCAACTCGTGCCAGGTAGAGCGGGACCAAGTTGTTGGTGTGCACAACGTCTCGACCACCTACCAGGTTCCCATCCTCCTTGAAAGCCAAGGGTTCCTCAACACCCTCAGTCGCATCCTCGAAGTTCACACTATCCCCAAGCACCCCAAGCTTGTGGACTACGGCAAGGCCATCTGGCAGGATTGGCAGGGGCTTGCTACAAGCCAGGACCAGATCCTTGGAACAGTAACGATTGCCCTTGTCGGCAAGTACACCAGTCTCCACGACTCCTATCTCAGTGTTAGCAAGGCATTGGAACATGCCGCTATGCACTGCAAGAAGAAGTTGGATCTGCTCTGGATCGACGCCTCCAACCTTGAAGAGAGTACCCAAGAGACCTCCCCGGCCGAGTACTACAAGGCATGGCACGCCGTCTCCACCGCCAACGGCATTCTCGTCCCCGGTGGATTCGGCCTCCGCGGAACAGAGGGTATGATGAAGGCCGCCCGTTGGGCCCGTATGAACAACATCCCCTACCTCGGTGTCTGCCTGGGCATGCAACTCGCCGTGGTGGAATACGCCAAGAACGTCTGCGGCATGGACAAGGCCTCCAGCGCCGAATTCGACGAAACCTGTGAGCAGCCCATCGTCGTGTACATGCCCGAAGTCGACAAGACCAAGATGGGCGCGACCATGCGTCTGGGCAAGCGCCGCACCGTATTCCAGCCCAACACCGAATGGTCGCGCATCCGCAAGCTGTACGGCGAGAAGCAGGAAATCTGGGAGCGCCACCGCCACCGCTACGAGGTCAACCCTGAGATGGTGGAGACCTTGGAGAACGCTGGCCTGCACTTTGTTGGAAAAGACGAGACAGCCCAGCGGATGGAGATTGTCGAGCTGAAGGACCACAAGTGGTATGTCGGTGTGCAGTTCCACCCCGAGTACCTGAGCCGTGTCCTTGCGCCTAGCAAGACTTTCCTTGGTTTCTTTGCTGCTGCTGCTGGGTGTTTGGAGGGTATTACGGATGTGTACAAGGACCGTCATGATCTTAGCCACCAAAGTGTTGAGATTACGACGGGTGAATCTGCTTAGGCGTTTTCTTTTTTGACTGTTGTCATGATTCGGTGTTCCGGAAAAGAAAAGATGAAATATGTTTGGGATAGAGTTTTATATCATCTGCTTAGGAACGAGAATGCATTACTATCATATTACTGGCCTTCTTAGCAAGCAATAAAAATCACATAATATATCAAACGCAAATCAAGCCTTAACAAGCCATCCAAATAAACGCCTCTCATTCAACTTCCTAGCCACCCCTTCCTCAAAACACACATAACACCACTCACCACCACCACCACCCCCCCATGCCCACACTCTCTCCAACCCCCCCTCGCAAATACCTCTCCCTCATAGCACAACTAACACCATCCACCACTCACCCCATGCCCGGACTTCTTCCAAATCCACACGTCAGCATCACCGTATTCCTCTTTCCTCGCGAAGAGGTCTTCCTCCCAGCACAAACAACACCAGTCATCGCAGCCACTTCCGTGGATGCCGTGCGTCTGTTTTTGGTTCTGTAATTGCTTCTGGCGATGGTGATGATGCGCGATTTGCGCTTCGTGGACTTGTTATAGTTGCTTGGGTAGGTTGAAGCTGTCGGTGAGGTAGTTTGGTCTGTAAATTTTGGCTTTTGGTGGTATGGTGAGTATCAAGACTGTTGATGGAGATTAGATGAGATGAGTTGAGTTGACAGAGTTTGAAAGGTGAGGTGTATGTATTCGGTAGCAGGCAGAATAGCTAAGTGCAGTAGGGACTATGCTCTGCCTGGGTATCCGCGTACAATTCTGATATCACCACCGGCAAGGCAAAAGTTGATACATAGCATGATCTCGAGAAAGCGGCAGTTGGATTATGGGATATTTAGTATTAACACTATCCGCGAAGCAAGCTACGCTCCTGGTTTTGTGTCGTGATATTTTAACTTATAGAAATCGGAATGAATAAGATTGCATTATGATATTACCTAACTAGTATAACCCTTCCAGATCCAACTTGTCAATATCATCAATCCCAAACTCCGTAATATCGAACAAAAGGAAAGACAAAACAAGGGTGTCTCGTTAAAACCCCCCGGAGCAAAAACCCTTCGGGATATATGTTGAGGAGCCCCAGTAGGAAAAAGAGCACACCCAAACACAATCGTCAATCTGATATTAGAAAAGCGAACTAGCCCCCCCCCCAAAAACGACCCATGCGGTTTCTGCCATGGCAACGCTGAAACTGAGTCTGTTTTAGTAGTTACTTTGGAAGCAGCAGGAGTCGCCGCAGTAGCAGCAGCAGCAGCAGCAGCAGCAGCAGTAGGAGGAGGATAAACGGGAACAGAAACAGGGGCCTCAGGGTACAGGGGCTTAGGAGGCAGGCGTTGTCGTTCTTGGATGTGGAGGACGTCTTCGACGGAAGATATCCAGTCCATGATTTTTGGATAGTTTGTGTTGATAGTTGTGTGTAGACCTGGGTTGTAGAAGTGGTGAGTAAATTGATTGTTGAAAGAAAGAGGGAGAGAGAGAGAGAAGAGAGGGTGGCTTTTATAAACTAGGGCCAAGCAGAACATCTTATATCACCACTGACAAGGCAACGCCGTAGGTGTTCATGTTTTAATCCCCCAAGCTTGAAGTCTTCGTTGACATTAGGAAATCAGCAATTTCCTCTAGTTAAAATTAAAAGAAAAGCGAAGAATTCTATATCATCTGATTCAGGAATGAGAATGCATATCATATTCGACTATCTCCAGATTCCAGCCGTCGACGACTGCTCGTTTCCACCCCTTCACAGCGCCAACAACAATTGGTTACACTGCCCGTTTCTAACGAGGGTTTTCAAAGACTAGCCGCGCGGATTATACTAAGGCAAGGCTGGCGCTGATGTTGCTTTGGTATTAGATATAGCAGTAGTGGTAGAAGTAGCAATAGCACTAGAAGTTTGAGTAGCGGTAGCAGTAGTGCCAGCACCAGCATTAGGAGAAGAAGAAGCCCCAGGATGCGAAGGAACTTGACGTTCCTGCATACGAAGGAGGTCTTTAACGGAGACGATCCAGTCCATGGCCATTTTTTGGTAGTGCGAGTAGAACTGTTATTTGTGGATGCGTTATATGGTGGGATATGATTGCTGAACGAGAGAATTAGGAAGAGCTGGGCTTCTTATACCCTGAGGGATAGGCATAACTTGTCGTTAATCCTGCCTGGATAGTTGCTCTTCCGGCCATGGATAGATGTTTGCCTCCATTCAAGGCAGCACACTCTAACTAGTCCGGTTGATGATGAATAGAGACGTCAATTTCTACCCCTATCTGCATATGAGTAAAACCATTTCTTGGGACTAGTATAGTACCACCTCTCTATATCAACTCACACATTCAAACACATCACGACGCCGGACTAGGCGGCACCCTCCCATCCGTCCAATTCACAGCCCTACTCCCCAACTCAAACTCCAACCTCCCCCCACTCTCAAAAACATCCCTCCAATCCACCCAACTCCTCCTCCACCTCTCCCCATTGACCCTTAGCCCCTGCACATAAACCTTCTCCCCATCACCATCCTTATCACCACCCGTCGCAGTAACCTCCAACGTCTTCCCACCCCCCAAATCAACAGTCAACGACTCGAACCACGGCGCATGGATCAGGAACGTCGTCTGGCCCGTTATCGGGTACAGACCGATCATGTTCCAGAGGAGCCAGGATTGCATGGCGCCGGCGTCGGAGTTTCCGGGGAGGCCGGATTTGCCGGTTGAGTATTTTTCTTTGGCGATGCGGCGGGAGCGCTGGGTTGAGAGGTCCGGGCGGGAGATGTAATGGTAGAGGTAGGGGATGTTGAACATTCTGCTTTGTTAGTAAGGGCTGGGGGAGGTAGGGTTTGGGAAGGGGACGTACGGTTCATTAGTAGGATCGAAAATCATCCCCGAGTCAGAGCCATCGGCACCCGGTGTGAACATGGTGTCTAGCCTGTTGAGGACGGTTTGGCGTCCGCCCATTAGCTCGATAATGTGTTTCATGTCATGCACTGCGGCCCAGGTGTATGCCCACGAGCTCGCCTCGTAGTACGGGTCTCCCCAGTAACCGCTGTCATTGAGAGGATCTGTCTCGATGAATCCAGAGGAGTTGCGGGGGACCACGAATCCCTTGAACCCCAACGAGGTTTGGTTAGAGTTGAAATGATTCCGCCAATTCCTCGACCGATTCAAATACTTCTCTGCGTCGTCAGCTTTACCCAACCCAGAAGCAACCTGATGCAATCCAAAGTCGTTGCACGAGTACTCTACCGCACGCGTAACAGCCCGACTGTACTTGGGAGTAATATACCCCAACGCCTTCCAATCTGGCAACGCCCCTCGTCCCTCTTTCGTCGACGAATCAGGCGCCATAGAATCAACCGGTTCGTTTGCCGGCGTGACCTCCGCATCTTTCAGCATAGCCTTGTACCCGTCTTCCCAGTTAACCGCACCACGGACACCTTTCACATAAGCGTCAGCGAGGATATTGTCTGCATTAGAGCCACCCTGCGTGCGGCCGTTATAGTTTGAAGATCGGGCGTCAGGGAGGTAGCCTTCGTAGCGGTAGATGTCGATTAGAGAGCGGATTTGTTCTTCATAGGCGGTTGGTTGAAGGATTTGGAGGAGGGAGGTTGTGCAGCGGAAGAGGTCCTGCGCGTATCAGTATAGCCCTAACACTAGTTCAAGAAAAGGGGAAGGGAGGGGGGGGTGTACCCAGAAGGTAAAGATATCTTGATAGTATGGCTCGTTAGAAGTCCAATTGGGATTCTCGCCTGTTTGGTTCGTTGGAATCAAGTGCATGAAGTACAACGATGTGTAGAGCAGCTGCAGACTCGTGTCGTTTGTGTTTGTCGTGGTGATTTTGTTCAGCACTTTGGTGTTCCATTCGGACTTTGTGTTTTGTACGACTGTGTCGAGGTTTGTTTTTGCTGGGATTTCGTCTTGCACGTTGCGACAGGCTTTGGCGGTTGAGATCCAGGAGATACCTACTCGCGAGGTCACTTCGGATTTGTCAAAGGAGAACACAGCACCGACACGCTTAGATGTAGATGTTGACGATGCAGTTCCGCTGGGTTGCTCGACGCTGCCATCCTCATCTGTTCCAACGTAGGTCTTGTTTCTGGTGATCGTTGTATCGAAGTAACCACCTGATAAACAGTTAGCCAACATCAAGACCGTAGAAGGAGAATGACGCACAGAAATAAATCGTCCAATCCGGCGAAATATTCCACCCATTATCATAAACCCCCGAGCCCTCATAATGACCATCCGCAAAAACACTAATATTCCCACCCTTATAACCCTGCCCAAGCCCCTGTCCCCGAAACGACGGCAAAACATGCGACACATCAACAAGCACATGATTCCCCTGACTACTCCCCTCAGGAAAACCATACCGATAAATTCCCGCATGCTCCGAAGCCCCAAGCTCCACACTAACCCCCTCACCCGTCTTCGCCTTATAATACCCCAACTCAGCCTGATCATCACCAGACCGGCCAACAGTCAAATTCGACAAAAGATCCTTGATGCTCTTCCTGACGAGCGGAAGCTGCGCGACGGTCCCGTATTTAGGGGCGCCGCCGGTCCCCTGTTCATGCATCAGGCTGAAGCCCGAGAAGTTGCCGGTGGAGAGGTAGCCGGAGTAGGCGTCGGATTTGGCGTCGTAGAGGTCTGGGCCTAGTTTGACCATGCCGAAGGGGCGGGCGACGCCGGGGAAGTTGTTGCCGCCGCTTTTGGAGCCCATGCTAGTGTGTGTTAGTTGGGTATTATTGTAGAGGCGTGGTGTGGGTGTTGGAAGAAGGCTTACAAGGGGTCCACGTGGGAGGTTAGGTCGGCTGCGGCAGCCCATGCTATTGGTGATAGAGCCAACGCAGAGATGATACTTTTGTAGGCCATGATGGACTGTTTGTCATGACAGTCAGCTGTATGTAGTTTAAGGGGGTTGTTCAGCCTTACGGTAAACGCAGCTGCGAACCGGCCCGACAGCTCCGGACTTTTGACAAGCTGTATCCAGTTATTCAAAGGGCGGATAGACAAGAGATATTTCGACAGCAATTCAGAAACATAAATAAGAAATCAACGCGAATGAGCGAAATAACACTAATAGATAGCGCGGAGGCGATGAGGCGGGATCAGCGAGTTTCACGCCCAAAACGAAGGATAGAAGGATTCATAACAAACAAGACTGGATTCAATTGGGCCGGATACGATTCGGATGTACTCCGTATATGAGTATTTTGGCTCCAATGAATAAATAGGAATATGTATCGCAATCTGACGTCCAGCTCACCGGATGTTTTGGGTGTGTATCCGGAAATGCGGTGATGATACGGAGTACGGAGGACCTCGTATCTATTTCTATGCGAACTGACAGGGCTGAGCTGTTGGAACGGGGTGCATAGCCATCTTTAATACGGATTCTGGCTAAGATCATCAGGGGCAATAAACCTTGATTATATCAACTTTGCATGGTTGTTGTGCAGAAAACTCAGAAATATATCTCGTACTTTGAACTCCGTTCTGCATATCGACATAAAAATAGCACCTTGATGGATTTCTAGTCAAGTAGAGAAGACCAATACAACAGTTTTTTGTTGCGCATTCTGGTATCGCCTCTGAGTTGATTTTGTCAGCACAATATGGAAGCTGCAGTCAACCCAGATCATTAGTTGGGCCCCGACGATTTATATCAAGATCGTGAATGTTAATGCCCAAGCTCTAGAGATTGTGTAGCACATTGACCGGAAATGTCTTGTTTGCAACCAGGCTTCGTATTTATCCATCTTCAACGATTAATTGGCTTGCTGTGCGGACGTTCTCAGATGCCTGGCAACATTGATGTCAAATCACGCCTATCCAGTGTACAACCATAAAGCCCTTCATCGCTAATAATACTAGAAAAACTCGCCACATTTGGGCCAGAAGCTTGCGAGTTATCCTGGGGAGAGGAGCCCTAACTCTGCTATCAGCCGGGCAAGATAATATAGAGGAGCAAGCCACAGGGAATATGTCGTGGAAGGTCCCGGGACAAGATAATACCTAGGATCAGGATTCTCCTTCTCTCTTTTCTTTTACAGCTATGTGTATTTTTATTAGTTTCATGAGGCATCAGTATGCACTTGCCTTGCGGTGATATCAGACTTATCATCACTATACTAGGCAAAAACATCTATATAACAGAACGAGCGACCGACAAGAGCAGATATCTAGGCAGAACCTGGTCTACCTGTCCTACCCGATAGAAACATGTTCTGCCTGTTATAGGGAAATATAAAAACATCTTGTTTCACCGAAAGCGACAATCTTCCAACAACTATCTCTCGCATCAGTTTACTACTACTATTTCGCATCTTATCGTCACTGTTATGCCAACAATAAATGGATAACAACAAGCCTTACTTCGTCTCCCTCGAGGATTTTCATCGCATGCAAACTCAACAACCAAAATACCCTACTGACACTGATCCCTCACCACCTCCTCTCCATCGTGCTCCTCCCATTACCACTACTGTTACCAAAGCAGCAAAAAACTCTCCGTGGTATAATCCACGTGGCTTGTCCCAAAAAACCAAGTGCATCACCGGCATCATGACGGTAGTTGTCTTCGTGGGAGTGATCGTGGGTGCCATCGTGGGTGGAGTTGTGGGCTCGAGGAATCACCAGTATCCGGACTACAGTCCGCTGCAGTACCAGCTGGTAGATAACTACATGGGGGCTGATTTCTTCGATAAGTTTAATTACTTCAGCGAAGTGGATCCTACGGGGGGCACTGTTGACTACGTCGATCAAGCAGCGGCCCAGGATCTGAACTTAACCTACACCACCGGTGACTCGGCCGTTCTGAAGGTTGACACCGACAATGAGCCCACTGGACGTGGCCGTCGGTCTGTCCGTATCGAGTCAAAGGCGCAGTATGATCATGGGTTGTTCATTTTCGACATCGCCCACACGCCAGTCGGCTGTGGTACTTGGCCTGCGGTTTGGATGCTCGGGCCTGAGCATCCCTGGCATGGTGAGATTGACATCATGGAGACAGACAATCTGGCTCAAGATGGGAACGTCGTGACTCTGCACACTTGGGAAGGCTGCAGCATGGAGGGCGTCAAACGGAAACAGACCGGGAAGAAAACAAACCTGAATTGCGGCGATGGCGACAAGGATGGATGCGATGTCCAAGGCAGACCGGAATTCGATGGTGAGCAGATGAATAAAAAGGGCGGGGGTGTTTATGCCTTGGAACTGCGTGAGGCTGGCATTAGGATCTGGTTCTTCCGCCGCAGCAAGCTCCCGCATGACATCGCGAACCCAGGACATGTCCCGGATCCATCGTTGTGGGGTCGACCGTTGGCTGATTTTCCTAACACGAAGTGTGACATCGAGTCGCATTTCAACAACATGAGCATCGTTGTCAACATTGATCTCTGTGGTCAACAGGGTGCTGATCTGAAGCTCTATACGGAGAAGTACCAGTGCCCGGGGAATTGTACGGAATTCGTGAGAGACAATCCGGAGTATTTCACCGATGCGTACTGGGAGTTCAAGGGCTTCAAGGTGTATCAGGCCGAATGATCCTTTTCGGACGGTTAAGGTTGTTAGATGTGTGGATACCTGGTCTGATTTGTCATTTTATTTTGCTGAAAGTTAGTTTGAATTAGCCTGCTTGCTTATATCCTAGGGCTGGAATCTATGCGTTGATAGATCTTTCTCAATGAATTGATTTGTTTCAAGGATTGCATCCACTACCGGCTTTCTTCTTGCCATATGTAGACCGTAGAACAGAGCATTGCTGGGATCGCAGTCATTGTCGTTTAGGACCCGAGTTGGATAGAGCGCCCCCTCGACTGTTACACGGTATCTCTGTCATCGTCGGCTGATGATCCGCTGCAAAACTGGCCTCCGGTGTGACAGATCTTTGTAAAAAGCATGTGTGCACTTTCATCTCGGCAGATCACAGGATCTGTCATCCCAGCACCGCCATCAGGTACCCTTGTTGACGTCTGATAGGAACAGCCCTCCAAATTGACCGTTCGTGACGGAATAAGCTGATCTATCGTGATGGCCAGATGTGCTCAGTGCTCCCATGATTTGCTTCTAGAAAAGCAAAAATTGTCGTCGCCGGAATTCTCGGACGTTCCATGAGTTCATGGTACGGAGTACTCGGAAGTATTCGCCTGTTGAATCATGAATTCCAGTTCCAATGGAGGTTGCGACTTATCCTCGGACTAATGTTGGGAAAGATAACCTGATCAACACTTTAGCCTGGATAGCAACATGATATTTACCACCGAAAGAGCGTTATGCATAAGCGTAAATCCCAGAAAACGAGCTCACATGGCCAGAACAATAAACGACAAAGAAAACATGGTCAGAACCGTACTTGTACAGCCACAGGATGCGGTGACATGAACTCGCATGTCTAGCACGACTGGTTCAAAAAAAGCAAAACATCCCTGTTTGATATTTGAAAAATTCCCGAGAAGGTTTTGGAGAAATTTCTCTTTCATCGGCCCGCTAAAACATGTATTAGAAACCTTGTTCCTGGAATTATTCACTCGAGACATTGGCGGAATTTATTGAGCTTATTGAGAAATAGAGTTGTGGGCCCTATTGATGTCAACTTGTAGTATAGTTGCCGCACTCGCGTGGCTCACATGGATCCAGGTCCGGTTTCCGATCCGATACTTTGCTTTGTTTTTCTGGTGAATTGTCTCGGTGGAGAGACAGTTTGCATGGTACAGTAAGTTATCGGGCCAATAAACAAGGGTAGAGGGGGGTTCATTTGCTGCAGCTGCTGTGGCGGAGGAGGGGGAGTATGCACTATTTCGATGAATTGTAATTTCATCAAGTCTTGGGTTTGAGATTCTGGTACTTCGGGAGTGACTGGAAATAGAAATGCGAGGGGCATGTAGTTCGGCCGTACATATTTTAAAAGGGCCCGGTTGTCGCCAGGCGATGCCTTGAGATTTTGCTTGCATTTTTGCGGTTCTTTTACCTGACTGAGTGAAGCTTTACCATGATATTTGGCCGACACTTATCGAGCCTGGTGGCTCTTCTGTATACTAGTGTAGGCGTTCTAGGGTACCCGACTTGCGAGAAGGCTTCGGCTGGTGACTGCGCATATCCGTCTCTGGTCAATGCGACATCAGATCAACTCCAGGATGGCCTGAGCAAAGGATGCTTCACGAGCGCTGATTTAGTCAAGGTATGCTTTCGCCAATATTCCTAGCTCGGCATGGCTAACTGTTGTAGGCGTACGTGGAAAGGATCCACGAGGTCAACTCAACCCTGCACATGGTGTTGGAAATCAATCCGGATGCGATACAGATTGCCCAGTGTCTCGACGAGGAGAGAAAGAATGGCAACACTCGAGGGTTTGTCCCCTTTCCCCTCAGTGGTGTGGAGTAAGCATCTAATGAGGACCAATAGGCCTCTGCACGGTCTACCCATTCTGGTCAAAGACCTGATAGGCACAAACGACAAAATGGAAACGGCTGGTAAGTGTCTAACCCCATGCTTTTCCATTGTGCCACGTACTGATCTGCTTAGCCGGCTCGTATGCACTCGTTGGCGCAAAAGTACCCGAAGATTCGACGGTCGTCGCCAAACTCAGAGAAAGCGGTGCCATCATTCTCGGCAAGACAAGTCTCTCAGAATGGGCGAACTTCAGATCCTCAGATTCATCTGATGGCTGGAATGCGAGAGGAGGTCAGACGTATGCCGCCTATATTCAGAACCAGACTCCCAGTGGTAGTTCTAGCGGCAGTGCCGTTTCTGCTGATCTGGGGCTCGCTCTAGCAGCGCTTGGGACGGAGGTATGTCGACATTCATCTTCATGAGGGCTACATGTGCTGATCATTTCTTTTCAAAAGACATATGGAAGTATCCTCTGGCCCAGCGAAAAGAGCAACATTGTCGGAATCAAACCAACCACCGGACTGACCTCACGGCATATGACCATTCCAATCAGCAATCGCCAGGATACCATCGGACCCATGGCCAGAACGGTCAAAGATGCAGCAATGGTCCTACAGGCTATTGTCGGACAGGATCCCAAAGATAACTATACGCTGGCCTCACCATTTGCCGCCTGTTTTCCGGATTATGTCGCGGCGTGCAAGTCGTCGGGCTTGCAAGGAAAACGAATCGGGATCCCTCGCAACGTTGTTAGCCATTATGGCGGAAAAGATAATCCCGTTGTATCGGCCTTTGAAGCCACCATCTCGGAAATAGAAGCTGCAGGAGCAACTATCGTTGAGGACGCCAACTTCACGGCTTATGAGGAGTTCACCAATTCGGATACGTACGGCGAAATGACGGCTTTGGACTTCATCAGCAATATCGCAAACTACCTTTCCAGCCTGAAAACGAACCCAAACAAGCTTGATTCCTTAAATGACATCCGGAATTTCACACAACATGAACCCCTGGAAGATTACCCAGATCGCGACACGCACTTATGGGACTTGGCCCTATTCGTAGGACTGAACAACACATCCCCAGAATTTTGGTTAATGTACCAGGAAGTCCTCAGAATCGGCGGTGATGGGGGAATCCTAGGTGCCCTTGACCGGCAAAACCTGGACGCTGTCATCTTGCCCACTGCCGTCGCCCCTGGAATTCCAGCCATGGTCGGCTCGCCGGCTATCACGGTTCCGCTTGGTGTATTGCCAGAGGGAACGCCTGAATTCAAGGATCGTGGAGTTGTGTATAGTGCTCCTGGGATTCCTTTCGGGATTAGTTTTCTGGGAGCAAAATGGAGCGAGGAACAGCTGATTGGGATGGCGTATGCTTTTGAGCAGCGAACATTGAGGAGGGATCAGTTGCGACGCATCATTGAGCCGAAGACGGAGCTGAGAGATGTTTTATAGTCCCGGTATCTGGTTTTGTTCATTGCTTCCTGGAACATGCTGGTTCATTGCCCCAGGAGCTGGTCTGTACATAGAGGCAATTTGCATTCTGCATGGAATATTAGCATGAGTTCGCATATATAAAACAGAGTACACACCTACTTCACGACTGATCGATGTAGGGAGAGTAGTTGGCAGTCCGAAGAATGGCTGTATGACGAAAAGGGCTTAGTTAGTTACGTTAGCGCGGATTGATTTCCTAATCGATAAGGCCATCCCCCGCTATCGATGCTCTCATTTCCTAACTACCTCAACAGTCCCAATTCACAGAATTGCCATCTCCATGATTCTACCGCGATAAACACACTTTCATAAAGGATGGAAAACCTCGAACGCACCTGCGCATCATTGCGCGCACAAATAACCGCCACAGAAACCAGGTTAGCGGGGTTGCGACGCGAGCTCGAAAGCGCAGAAAAGGCTGCCATAGATACCAGGAAACAAGAAGATGCGAAGACAGAAGAAAAGCATGAAGATCGCGAAGCAAGAACCTGGCCACTGCTAGCCGAGGAATACCGGCGCTATGGGAGGCAGATGATTGTGCCACAGCTTGGGCTTCAAGGTGAGTCAAGAGAGTACTATACGTTTGGATTCGTCTTCTAACAATCGCTCTCTGCTGCAGGCCAATTGAAGCTTCGATCCTCGAAAGTCCTGATTGTTGGCGCTGGTGGATTGGGATGCCCGGCTGCGCAGTATCTTGCCGGAGCCGGAGTGGGCACATTGGGACTTGTTGACGGGGATACGGTCGAGTTTTCGAACCTTCATCGCCAGGTTCTACATCGGAGGAGAGCTGTTGGGAAGTTTAAGGTGGACAGTGCGATTGAGTATCTTCAAGAGTGAGTGCTGCTGGCTTCACTGGATCTCGGAGTAGGTGATGCTAACTATGCGTGTCTGCTAGATTGAACCACCACTCTACATATATCCCCTACAGGGCACATCTTACGCCCCAAGACGCACCGGAGATATTTAGGGACTACGACCTGATTCTGGACTGTACGGACAACCCCGCGACCCGTTACTTAATCTCGGATACTGCAGTACTGCTTGGAAAGCCGCTCGTCTCTGCCTCCGCATTGCGAACCGAAGGCCAGCTCATGGTCCTGAACAACCCTCCTCGATCAGCCGGAGATACGACTGGAGGACCATGCTACCGATGTGTTTTTCCGAAGCCACCTCCAGCGAACAGTGTTGTCAGTTGCGCAGACGGTGGGATCCTTGGACCTGTGGTGGGGACGATGGGTCTTCTACAGGCGTTGGAGGCAATCAAGGCTATTACTGCTAGTGGTGATGCACCTCGTAATCCTCCATCACTTCTGATCTTCTCTGCATACTCCTCGCCCCAGTTTCGGAGTATCAAGCTCCGCTCCCGCCGGGCGAACTGCGCTGTGTGCTCTGCTGAAGCTAGCGTATCGTTGGACACTCTGAAGTCAGGGTCAACCGACTACGAATTCTTCTGCGGAACAGCAGCTCCCGAGGCATTGTTATCTCCGGAAGAACGCATTTCGCCGCAAGAATACCGAACGAGACATCCCGATACATTCGCGCGTCAATCGGGAACTACTCCTGCCGCAGACAACAAGCAACATACAATCATAGACGTCCGCGAAAAAGTCCAGTTTGACATCTGCAACATCGACCACAGCATCAACATCCCGATCTCGAGCATCCTCTCGTCTCGCCCAGCTCCGGCTGCAGAGGATGGGACCCCTGCTCCGTTGCCTACCTGGCTTCCAGAGAACATTCCTTCTCCAGACTCCACCGACCCCGTATATGTTGTGTGCCGTCTTGGGAATGACTCGCAGATTGCTGTACAAAGGCTAAAGGAACTGGGATTGGACCGTGGAGGGCAGAGGTTCATTGGTGATATACAAGGTGGACTGCATGCCTGGCGAAGACAGGTAGATCCGGAGTGGCCTGAGTATTAGCACCGTATTCATAACACGAAGAACTTTGTAGAATAGCAATAAATAACGTATGTAACTAACTAGTTAGTTAGTTAGATAAAAAGATTAGACAAGTTTAATAATAAATAAAAAAAGAAAAAGCAAAAAGAAACTCCCCGACTGGGAATCGAACCCAGGTCTCCCGCGCTTGCAAGTTGTTAAGCTGACAAGCGGAAATCATTACCACTAGACCATCGAGGACTTGTTATGTGAAGACTTTCAATATTATGTTTTACAAGTCATTCAAGGTATCAATGATGGTTTGTCAGTGTTCCACACCGATATCAAGGTTTTTCCCAGAGCACAGTAGCAGTATCTGCCACGGGAATCTATTTTCAAGCTCAAGGTCCACCTCGGAGAGAGATGTTTCGGGATTGCTCAAGCTTGCAGCCGAATGAAAGAAGGCCGAGATTATGAAAAGAAAGTCAAACAAGAATTGAATTATCGCCAAGTAAATAGTTAGTGTCCGGTAGTGACTCAGATCGTTGCCACTCCATTATACATCCGTTTGTTGAAGATATCCCGAATTGCATATAGCGCATAGTGTGCGATGAGTAGCCAACCCTTCCAAGCCCATCAGCAGTTATATCAAACCCCTCCCAGTCGCATGGCGATTCCCAACCGACAGATCATGTTGGAATAACCTCCAATTTCCAGCTCTTGGGGTGGGTCAATGTCGGTTTCTTGGGCCGAGAACCGACTGCCGTTCGCGTCTCGTAATGTTCCGATACTCTACGACTCCAGGCAGTTCTTTTCTTTGACTCTCACCGATTTCTCGAATAAAAAAAAAAGTGATTTTTATATCGCGGAATTCCCCTGGCAAATAGCAATTGCATACGGGGCTGTTGAAACAAGATTCGTTTGCATTCATTGACAGTAGCAGGTCCACGGATCGTCCCTCCGCTTGGGAGCGCCGTTTTCACGTCAAATTTTTGCGCCGTTGCGGTTTTCTCCTCTTTCCACCGGTTGTTTTTTCTTCAATTTTGCTCTGGTGTGTCGCTGAACACCCGCGACAAATTGTCTGGTCTTTGACTGCGAGGGAGAAGAAGAGTGTCCGATATAACAGTCTGGGGTTGGTTGCCTGGCGCAATAACATCATCGCTACCGGGTCACGTGAATCGGAGGCAAAGGATGTCGATGTGCCAAACAGACAGATAACAATAATACCTACACGTTTGGAGACGCTTTGCGATTGGGCTTTTCAATATGGTCTCTCGGTCCAGCTCATTTAGCGATATGGATCCTCCGATCCAGTTCAACACGCCAAATCCGCCTGTTGATATGGATGACATACCAAAGCCTAGGAAGAATTACCTGAAGATTTTTGGCGGCAAGGTGAAGCAAGGATGGCAGAGGTTGGAATTGGATATCCACACGGTGCTGCAGATGATGAAGTGAGTTGCTTCGATGTCTCGATATGGCCAGTGCTAACATATGTATCAGAGGCGCTATTCCGCCCACAATTGCTCTTGCTATGTAAGAAGAACACCCATGATCGAGAGGCTGGAGCGCAGCTAACACAACTAGGTACCAAGCCGACTCGGTATCCGCAGAATTTACCACCCTTGGCTACATGGTGGCTATCATCTCCGTCCTCGGATTCGCCATCATGCCCAGAGCCAAGTTCATCCAAATGATGCTTCTTGACGTGCTAGCAGTCTGCATGGCAATCTCAATCGCCCTGCTGATGATGTACTGCTGTATTCAGTCACGACAGCATGTGGCGACAGGCGACCGGACCGCGCTTGGGGCTTACAATTCGTCTGCGTCAGCTGTTAGCGGCGTGTGGTTATTCTTCCAAACGTTCATGGTGCATTCGCTTCGTGCCAAGTTTCCGCAGTTCCAGTTTCCGGTTATCATTTATTCGATCATTGCTGTAGTCACCAGCACCAATGCACCTCAGTTTACGACTATGGCTACATCAATCAATTTTGCTACGAGACTCCTGAAGGCGTGTATGACGGGTTTAGCGCTTACCACGGGAGTTTCTCTATTTATTTTCCCTCTGTCCACCAGGACGGTTGTTTTCAAAGAAATGGCAGGATACATAGGAGGGCTGCGCGCGGCTCTCAAAGCCCATTCAAATTACCTTGAGACCCTCGAACGCGACGACATGTTCGGCCGCACAGAGACATTCGACGAAACCGTCGAGAAAATGGGCAAAAAGGGAAAAGTCTATAGCTCCGAGGCACAAGCCATCTATGCCGCAGTCCGGAAAATCACCGAGCTCCACGGAAAACTCCATGGTGACTTGACATTTGCCAAGCGAGAGTTTGCTTGGGGAGAACTGGGCCCCGATGACCTGCAGATGACTTTCAGACAGCTGCGCAAGGTTATGATTCCGGTTGTCGGAATTGGGTTTGTCGTGGATATTTTCCAGCGTCTTTCGGAATACAATAAGTGGAACGAACCAATTGATCCGAATTCGAATGATGTTCCAACTGACGCGATCCGCCGACGTGTCGTGCAAGAATGGAACGATATCATGAGGGCCGTTCACGACCCGTTTTCTTCTATGATAGAGACCATCGACGGAGGATTACAGCATGTTTCCTACACCATGAGGTTAACCAAGCCACCGAAGAAGAAGGCTGCTCCTAGTCCTGCGAATTCTGACATGTCTGATAACAAGGATGGGGTGGATATTGAGGCAGACGCTGGAAAGGTTGAACCCGGCGAGAAAGGGTTCGCAGAGCATTTCCAGCGCAAGTTGAGTGAATTCCGGGTAGCTAAGAAGATTGCGTTGCAGACTTGGGCTGAAGAGAAGGGTCTGAAATTACCGGATGACTTTTTCGATCATCCCTCGTCTGTGGAGGATATTGATGATCTTCCTGCAGACGTGACGGGATTCAGCAGGGATAGAAACCGTCGACAGCTCTATCTGTTTCTTTTCGTATGTGTTTAACAGCCCCATATTCAAGTGATGATGCTAACCAATGCAGATGGAACAATTGCTATACGCATCAGGACAGGCAGTCCTGGAGTTCGTCCAATTCGCCGACGAGAAACGCGACAGCGGCAAACTGTCCAGGACACGTCTCATCGTCCCAGGAGCAAAACGCATGGCTAAATGGCTCGCGAGTATTTTCCATGTAGGCGACACCCACGAAGATGATAACATCGGCGACATAAACACCCAAGGCAACATCCTACAACTTGGAGAGGCGTACAAATTCCGAAAAGACCCCGAGCATCTCCCACCACAAACCGCCTTCGAAAAAATCGGAGACAAAGTGCGCATGTTCTCCTTGATGTTACGCTCAGCTGAATGTGCCTATGGCTTTCGAGTAGCGTGCGCGACTATGACAATTGCCATTATTGCTTATCTGCACGACACGCAGGAGTTCTTCATCCGGCAACGCTTGTTCTGGGCTATCATCATGGTTAATCTCAGTATGTCGCCTACGTCTGGACAGAGTATCTTTGGCTTCGTGCTACGGATCCTTGGCACTATACTCGCCATGATTGTCTGCCTCCTGTCATGGTACATTCCCGATCAGCACACAGCAGGAACCTTGGTAATCTTCTTCATTTTCATATCATGCGCCTTCTACGTTCCCATCAAGATGTTCCGCTTCCGAACCATCGGAATCATCACCATCATCACCGCTTCGATGATCATCGGCTACGAGCTGCAGGTCCGCAAGGTCGGAAAGCAAGTCGCTACATCCAACGGACAAGCATACTACCCCATCTACCTCCTTGCGCCCTACCGACTGGCGACTGTGGCAGGCGGTATCGGGGTTGCGTTTATTTGGACTTTCTTCCCGTATCCCATGTCGGAACATTCAGTGCTTCGTCAGAGTCTGGGCGCGTCCCTGTATCTGCTGGCGAACTACTACTCGCTTAACCATGAGACTGTCTCCGCGCGTATTCGGGGTGATGAGGGTGATATGGCGCTCAAGACGTCTTCTGGACGTAGACTTGAGAAGGCACGGAATCAAGTATTCTCGAAACAGATGTTGATGTTGAATGGGTTGCGGACGTACTCTGGGTTCCTGCGATGGGAGGTTCCTATCGGCGGTAGATTCCCCAAGAGGCGATATGACTCGACCATCAATTGCATAGAAAAGTATGTCCCCACCTATCTTCAACACAATATGCGGGCTTTGCTAACTGGTCCAGCATCGTAAACTACCTGTCTCTGCTAGGCTACGCCTCCGAAGTCCTCTCCAAACTCGGCGCCGAAGAGTCCGAATCTGCCTGGATCCACGACTTCAAAACCCTCATTACTCAAGCCCGCATCACGACCCACGAGATTACATCCGTTCTCTGCCTCCTCTCAGCTAGTATCACCAACCGCCAGCCATTACCGCCATATTTGAAGACACCAAGACCATACAGTTTCTCGAAACGGCTTGAAGCGCTGGACAAGGATATCCTTAGTATCAGACATATGGCTGAACCGGGGTATGCGGCGTTTGCGGTGCTGCAGATTTCGACAAGATGTATCGTGGGCGATGTAGACCGGTTGTTGCGGTATGTAACCTGTAACAGAACAGGCTAGAGTTATGGAACTATGTACTGACAAACTTCTAGTGACGTGAAAGCATTGGTTGGCGAGCTGGACTTCTCCTTCCATGCTGTTAGCACCCGCGACAACTCAAAGTCGTCGATGAACGTCACGAGACAATCCATGTATGCGTCGGGACTATCGAGGGCTTCTTCGTTCCGGGATAAAAATGATTAGTCGGCCAAGGCGTCCGGCTTTTTGTTATGCCATATTCTGTAATGGATCAAATATTCATGTACATATCATTACATGACTGCATTTGTACAAGAGAGATAATAAATAACTACATACCACCCCAGGGGTAATTCCCACTGAACTACTCCGTATATCCAACCTGGACGGTATATGCCTCTTGCAATAAACTCACTTAATTGGTTGAATGCACAAGCAATAGCTTAATCTATTTCAGACGATCACACCTTGGCGAGACGAGACGCCCCGCTCAGCCTCATACCAGCCTAAATACACACTGGCAGCTTTCAGCAACTACAGCTACTCACCATGGACAGCAATACCAACCTTAAAAAGCGAAAACCGCATAAAAAATCGCGACGCGGCTGTCAAACATGCCGGTAATCCCACCCTCTCCTTTCCATACAGCTTCCAATAGTAATAACAACCCAGAACCCGCCGCGTAAAATGCGACGAAACCCTCCCAAGCTGCAACCGCTGCACGCGAACAGGCTGGAAATGCCAATACCCAGACCCTCTTTCATCCCCATCTTCTATACCAAGCTTCTTTCCCTCGCGCACCTTCAACACCCAGCGTGAATACCAGTACTTCGACTTCTTCCGGTTCCAGACCGTGACTGATCTCAGCGGCTGGTTTAGTTCGTATTTCTGGCATAGACTCGTCTTGCAAATGAGTCATTCGGAGGGGGTTGTGAAGAGGGTTGCTGTTGCGTTGGGGGCGTTGCAAATGGATGGTTCGTATGCTGGGACTGATCAGCGAATGGCTTTGCAGTACTATAATGAGGCGTTATCTGGGCTTCGGGGCTTGCTCGGTTCGACTGGGATGCGATCTATTGATGTCGCTTTGACAACATGCATCCTGATTTCTTGTTTCGAAGTCTTCCGAAGAGACTACACAGCCGCGCAAATGCACTATACAAGCGGCCTAGAAATCCTCAAGCTATGGCGAGGAACAAAGACCTACACAACAGTCGACTATCCATACCCTTCACGCTCCCAAGCAGTAATCCCCTGCTACGAACGCGCATTAATTGAACATTTCTCCCTCCTAGAAACACAAATCATCTCATTCCTCCAATCCCGCCCCGGCTTCGCACAAGACGCCGTCCTTTTCGAACAAAGCATTTCCAAGATCCCGATCCCGATGGACTTCTCTACACTCAACGAAGCAAAAGAAACATTTATCTTAATAATGAACACGACAATGAATCTATCCACGCGCGCTAAAAATAGACTCGTCTTTAAAACGGAAGATGAACCAGAACGCGATGAAAACAGCCTCTTCCGCCATCGCGAGACTTACAATGCGTCTGTGCAGTTTGCGGCGATTCTACGTACTCTTACGGGGGAGTGTCAGCTTGCGCTTACGCAGTGGATGGATGCCTTCGACACTCTATATCGTCGGATACGCAGTAATATGTCCGTCCAGGAGACGATGTCGACTTCTGTTCTGTGGCTAGTGTATACCGTTCTCTACACGCTTTTCGCGCGAGACTTCTCGAAGGGGGAAATGGGCTACGACACGTACGTGAAGGACTCCGAAAACGCAGTATCCCATGCCCTAGTCGCAATACGACACCACCACCGCCAATCCCAACAGCAACAGAACCGCCAACCAATGTTCTCCCTAGGCCTAGGCATAATGTCCTCCCTATACTTCATCGCGACAAAATGCCGCCATCGCGGTGTCAGGGATATGGCACTCTACGCACTCTCTGCAGCGCCGTTACAGGAGGGCTTGTGGAACCGGGATAGCGCGTTCTTGATGACGCGGGTGTTGGTTGAGATGGAAGAGGAATTTCGGATTCCTGGGACTGTTGGGCCGGAGGGGATTCCTGTGGAGGCGAGGATTATTGGGGTGAATTTTTTGTTGAGGGCTGAGATGGGGGAGTTGGTGCTTGTTGTTGATAGGCTGGGGGAGAGGGTGGAGAGGTTGGTGAGATATGGTAATGGTAGTGGGTTGGGGAAAGAGGTGGATGGGTAATATGGGCAAACCGGAGATATACCTGCCGAGACTTGAGGATTTTTTCTATCTGCGCCCCGGGAATATGTTATTTTGACATCAACAACTATTCTGCATATACCACGAGATGAACGACATCCCATGATACACCTCCAACGTCCATTTTCTTCGACAATCGGCACCGACAGGCGAGGTAGTACAAGACTACAACATCACCAAAGGCAAAACGGTCGTACAACTGGTGACTCGCGCACGGGATACCAGAACAAGAAAGGGATCCAAGAAGTCACTTGTCAAAACAGGGTACCTAGTACCTGCAATCAGCAAATGCTAAGCAATGGCAGTGAAAACCATAGCCACATTGTATGTACTCCGTGCTTTCATACATGTGACATGCATGTGCCTCGGCCCCCAGCATCTGATATCACTTCCCTTCCCTTCCATACTTGTACTTGTACTCTGCACTGCCTGCCTGCTCATCGACTGACGCACGCACATAGGTACATGGAACAATCCCGACATTCCAGCGAAACCCAAACCAAACGTTGCATACCGATTCCCATAACTCCTTGCATAGAGGAAAAAACCACCCATCCGACTGGAAAAGGACTCTTTCCCTAACCAGATTAACCTGTCTGTCTAACATTGTGTGAGACTGGCATATCGTGCACTCAAATAAACTCAGCACAAATATGTACTTTGTATCCGGGGGCTATATAACAGGCGATATCCCTTGCGTGGTTCCCTGACATAGAGATGTACAATGTCCCACATTATCATGCTCGGAATTCTTCATGCCGTTGGTCGTTGTTCCTTTTTTTTTTTTTTTTTAAAAATGTACGACGTCCGCGCTGTGCGAATGGTTTTTGGTTGATTTACTTTCGATCGGTCGTGGCTGAATGACGAAGGGTGAAAGACGAAGAAAAGAAAAACCAGCGCATACCATTCGGTTATCTATGGGATAGGGCAGTCGAAAACGCATTTGACGATAAAGACTCCTGCAAATGGGCATCACACCAGAGATAACGGTCTATAACGATGACAAAGAAAGCGGCGAATCGAAAGCCCCAACCCGCGATACCCATCTCAGGTTCGAGGAATTCTCACCCACGCTCGAAGAAGGATTCCAATTTCGACCCTTAGTTCGCGACGAGGACGTTGAACACCAATTTGAAGATGAGGATAGTGAAGCTCGCCATAGTCGCCGCTTGGCCAAGCGTCAAAATGCTGGATGGAGACCCGGGGTTAGGGAATGGCTGGTTCTCATCTGCGTGTCGATTGTGGTTATGATGGATGCGTTTGATGCGACGGTGGTGATTCCTCTGGTACCTGTATGTAATTATGCATTCTCTTGTTTGCGATTCCCTTGGATGTTTTGTTCATCGGCTGAGAAAATTAAATTGCAATAGTATCTTTCCCACGCCTTCGCAAGACCACTCGAGAACATCCTATGGCTGCCCACGGGTTACCTTCTCGCCAACGCAGGAGGACAGATGATCTTCGCCATGCTATCCGAGATCTTCAACAATGGATCTCTCATGATAGTCGCACTTCTCTTCGCCACGGCCGGAACAGGCGTCTGCGGCGGCGCCATGGGCTTTCCCGATCTGCTCGCCGGTCGAACAGTGCAGGGTATTGGCGGCGGCGGTGTAATGGCGATTTCGCTCTTGGTCGTGATGGATACCATGCCGGGTTCGCATTGGGCTCGGTACATAGGATGGCTGTCTACCGTTCGTGTTGTTGGTGCTATACTAGGTCCGCTCCTCGGTGGGCTATTTGTCGACTATGTCCGGTTCAACTGGGCGTTTTATTTCAACTTTGCGTTCTGTGCTTTGGGCCTGCTGATCTGCCCTTTTGCCGTGGACTTGGGCTCGAAGAAAGGCGCTCGTCTTTCCAAGTTTAAAAAGATGGATTGGCCTGGCTGTGTCCTGGCTCTCACAGGGGTTGGATTTTTCCTTGCTGGGATGTGTTGGGGTGGTACGGAGTATTACTGGAAGGACTGGGAGACGGTGATGCCAATCACGGTTGGAGGAGGGATGATCATTGCTCTTGTCTTCTGGGAAACGTTATGGGCAACACGACCGTTGTTCACATTGAGAGCGCTGGGTCTGCAAGATCCACGTTCAACAGCGATAGCCTATATAAGTAGTTTCCTTCATGGTTTTCTGGTGAGTTCTTGCGCTGCGACTGAAAAAAAAAAAAAAAAAAGCACCGGAAATAGAGAAACTAACCAGGAACAGATATTTTGCCAATTGCAATACTTCGTCCTATACATGACATCCGTGAAATACTTTTCTCGGTCTCTAGCAGGAATCGTCTCCGTCGTCCTCACAGGGCAAACTCTTATAACCATTGTTCTGGTATGCCAGGCCGGAATACTCAGGAAGCTCCAATCACACTGGACAATCCGGATTGGATGGGCAATAACCCTCACCAGCACGGGATGCTTCATCATTCTGCACAAGCGCACACCAATGCCCGGCGTGATATTCATGTTCTTCGCAGCAGGAACCGGCCATGGATTTCTGATCTCAGGGTATAACGCTTTCTTCACAGAAAAGGGGCTTCAAAGACAGCAAGAAGAAAACCGGGAGTCCGATGTATCCACCACTTCTTTGCCGATCTTGATGTATCCGCTTCTTAGAACATGGGGCATGTGCGTTGCCGTGCCTGTCATTGGAACCATCTTGTTGGGCCAATTGATACGGCAGATGAAGAAAAATGGACTTGATACCTCAAACGAGTTTTATATTCGTTTGAACGAGATCCTGTTGTCCGAAGGAGGAAGAGATGAATTGGAGATCCTGGATGGAGTTGGGTTTCGGCTGGTTTGGGAGGTCGTTACAGCACTCGCCGGTGTGGGAGGGGTTCTTTCTGTGTTCATCAAAGAGTCTGCTTAGGAGAAAAAAAAAATACGATATCTCTTCATCTTCAAAGGGCCAATTCAGTGCCACTCCCGATTCCGTACATATTGTTAGTTGACCAACTGACCATGACGTCAGAAATATCAAACGGAACGACGTAAGTGTACCTTTTTATCTTAGACTTACCCAAGTTAAACACGATTGAGACCCTTCGAAAGACTACAGAATCGAAGCGTCTAGTCGAATCATGGGCAGACGCTGAGATCAAGTACTAATTGCCCTAATCGAAATCCTCCGAGAAGACCCATCACTCCCTGAAGCAGGATGCCTGAGACGTCTGGAGCATCGAAAAAGGATGTCTTCAATGAGCCGCATTGGACGAAGACACACAGTCACCGGGTAGGGTTACGAGATGGCGATGACCGATTCCCCGGTCTGACCCACACCGGAGATGACTGGCGGTTTGAGATTGAAGAAGAGGCCGAGGGAAAGATCGAAGAACTGAAAGAGAAGGCAGCCCGCGGAGAACTTCTCACTGTTCGCGACTTTATTGCCAAGCAAGAGGTCAGTTTGTGTGTACTTGCACAAAAAAACAGATAAACTAACCTCATTCCACATCTCTATTGTAGGACTTCGAATTCAGACGACCAGAAGTACATCCGAAGAACCGGAGATATGTCCTGCACGTTACAGAAGATTTTATCAAAGAGGAACAAGGCTGGCTCATCAATGAGAGAAAGCGCCAACACGAAGATGAGAAAAAGCAAACACAGGATACAAATAAGGAAGATGACTCGGAACCCGAGCCCAAGAAGGGGAAGAAAGAGGACGAGGGTAAACCGGGATACACCCCGGAGCAGCAGGTGCTTTTGCGGAATTTGCGTGAGGAGGCACAACATATACGCTCCATGAAACAAAATGATGGCAAAGGTCGTTCGCCTGCATGGTCTGAATTGATATGGACGCAAATTGATGAGCTGGATCAATTCAGCCCAGATAACTGGATCGTGCGACCCGACACTCTAATCCGAATCACTGGCAAAAATCCGCTGAACGCAGAGCCGGATTTGTCAGAGCTTTTTGATGCAGGGCTCATCACACCGAACCGACTTCACTATGTCCGGAATCATGGCTCAGTTCCGAACTTGGAGTGGGCGAATCATAAACTTGAGATATCAGCTGGTAGATCTCTGGCGCTGCTCATGGACGACCTGACGGACCAATTTGAAAGCGTGAATATTCCGGTTCTCCTCGCCTGTGATGGCAACCGCCGAAAGGAACTCAATATGCTCAGGCGTTCCAAAGGTTTCAATTTTGGTCCTGGGGCTGTCAGTTGTGCTTACTGGAAAGGAGCTTTGTTGCGGGATGTACTTTTAAAAGCTGACATTGTGTCATTAATGGACGACTATCCAAGCGCGAGTCTTTGGGTTCATTTCGAGGGCGCAGATAATCTCAGCGAAGGGAGGTATTCCACCTGTATACCGCTTGAATACGCTATGAACCCGAACAACGATGTTCTGCTCGCCTATGAGATGAATAACAGCCCCCTGCCAGCTGATCATGGATATCCGCTCCGGTTAATTATCCCCGGATATGTCGGAGGTCGGTGCGTAAAGTGGTTGGCGAATATATGGGTGACAGACCGTGAGAATGATAGTTACTACCATATATATGACAACCGTGTCATTCCCAGCTTTGTGACGGATCCGAACTCCGAATTTGCGGATATTTTGTTTCATAACCCGAGTACCATCTGCAATGAGCAGGCACTGAACTCAATTATCGCGAAGCCAGCCCAGGGTGAGACAATAAGGCTCATCGATGTAAAGAGAGACCAAACATATCGGATCGAAGGATTTGCATATAGTGGAGGCGGGCAGGAAGTACAGCGTGTTGAGGTCAGCCTGGATGGAGGTGAGAACTGGTTATACTGCGTGCGGCGGGTGAGATGATAAGATGGGCATTTACTTTTTTTCAGGACTAACCTTGTCATATAGTATCCTGAAGCACCACTGCGGCACGGAAGGAAATTTTGGACATGGCTGTTTTGGCACGTTGATGTCGACCTTCCGCAAATGCTAGAGGCCCAAAACATCATCGTGCGTTGCTTTGATGTAGCGAAGAATATGCAACCTAACACGCCTTCTTGGAATTTGACAGGGTAAGTTCTTCTGTCTACACTTTGTGCAAGCCATAACTAAATATCCCAGAATGATGAACAATTGTTGGTACGTGGTCAAATCACAAGTCATCAACGCTTCTGACACAAACGAATTGCTCTTGATGTTTCGCCACCCCTGCGAACCAGGCACTGGAGAAGGTGGATGGATGGAACCATCCACAGAGATTCAGATGGAGCAAGCTAAACGCTCTGCAACAGTTTCTCAGAAACAATTCACCCGCGAGGAAATAGAAAGTCATTCGAGTGAAAGGGACTGTTGGATCGTGATTAACGATAAAGTATACGATGCCACCAGTGTTCTGAGTTGGCACCCTGGTGGCATAGCACCGATCCTCGATCATGCTGGGCGAGTTCATTCGGAGACGACGGAGGCGTTTGAGAGCATTCATGACGATTTTGCTCAGAAGAAATTGCAAGGTGCGATCCAATATCGTGGTGTTTGCGGTAGATCGTTAACGAGTGCCGGTAGAATGCGTCTTGGGAGTGGTGACCGACAAAGTAAAGGAGTTTATGAAACATGTGGCCGAGCAGAAAGCCAAACGAAGGGCCACGTCAGCCAGGAGGGATATGGATGTAGCACTGAGCCGGCATAAGTAAGTCTCGTTGTGGTCCATTGCCCAATGCATGCAAGACTCACCTATAGCTACTATGTAGATGGACATTGGTGCGACTGGTTCGAAAAATTAAGATGTCAGGAGATACAAATCGCTATATATTCCAACTGCCACCGTCATCCAAGACACTAGGGCTAGAAACTGGTCAACATGTGCAACTGGGATTCCATTTCCGAGATCGGCTGGTTTTCCGTCCCTATACACCTGTTTGGCCAATCCTCTCCAACCAGGACAAAGGCACTTTCGATCTGGTTGTGAAGACATACTATCCTGATCCAGGACAACCGGGAGGAACCATGTCGAATATTCTGGACTGTCTTCGGGAGGGAGAAGTGGTGGAGGTGAAAGGACCATCTGGGCAAATTAGATATCAAGGAAATGGAGAGATCCTCGTCGACAACAGAAGTTACTCTTTCGATCGTATCACCCTGGTTCTTGGCGGATCAGGGATCACTCCGGGATACCAACTTGTCGCCAGGATTCTATTAACAGAAGAAGACCGAACAAAGATCAGAGTTATCGACGCGAACAAGACCGAGGATGACATTTTATTACATGCAGAGCTTGATCGATTCGCACGGGAGAATCCGGACCAGTTTAGCGTCACCCATGTTTTATCTCATCCAGGGGATGACTGGCCAGGCGAAAAAGGTCATGTAGACGAAAGGATCCTCCACCAGTATGCGTTTGAACCGGATGAACGGTCTGTGGCGCTTTTATGTGGACCTCCAGCGATGATCAAGAAAGCGGTGCTACCAGTGTTGAAGGACTGGGGGTATCATGAAGACAAGAATCTGTTCGGGTTTTAGCTTGTATCCGAGACTTCGGCGAGTAGCTTGCCTCTATTGGTTTGAGATGTGGTTGTTGCGTCGGTGACCTCGTTAACTACTGTCTCACCAATACAGGAGTACGCATCTTCGCCAGCTCATACCCCCCAGGGCTGTTTTCATCGTCAACGTGAAACGCTCTTGGGATGTCGTCCTGGTCGTCGGAAGGTTGGCTTGTGTCTTGCGGCTCGGGCTCCTTTCGCGTGCGCTTGGACTTTGGTTTGAGGAATTCGAAGAGCTGTTTCACGGCAGAAATTACGGACATTCAGACGATTTGATGGGACTGCTGTTGGTTTCTGGGACTTGGTGCAATTAGTTTGGTGTGGCTGATTTGAATTTGATAAGATAGATGTAGAAAAAATAAGCTTATTGGACTCAGGCAGATTTAGGCAAGGCATGATGTTCGGAGCCGGAGTTTCCATCGGGGTGGACTGCTCTTACCCTAAAAGGAAACCATGAGGCCGTTCCTTCCATACGCAAATGCAGGAGCGCCTTCTCGATCGAGTACCACCGCTTACTCCTGATCACCTTCTATCCTCCACCGTCTCTTCTTCTCTCCTCCACCTTCGATCTCTTCCAAATCCATCCCGAACAGCATTCTCCCGTTACCGTTGTATCGACATTACTCTTAGTGACAACTAAATCTCTTTCTGCATCTCAACGAGAATGTTCTTTCTTAAATCCTACGTATTTTGCCTTCTGGCAGCTTCTTCCATTGCTTTCCTCGCCTCGACACAGTCCAAGCAGGTCGATTTCCCTCTCCCTGACAGTCTGCCCGATCCGTCCCCGAGCCAAATCGAATCGATCCAGATGCGAGCCGGTGGCACGTTGCCAAACACGCCCCCTCCGATGCGTATCAGCAGCGAGGGTATAAACAACTTGAAACTCATGGCGTTTACTGGATTGTCCGAAGTAGCTTTTTTCGATGAACTCCTTCGAAACATCACCACCAGCGTGCCGGGCTACCAGGTTGCCAACGCGCAGGAGCGTGACATCGTTATCAAGTCTCTGACTACTTTGCTTGCAGTATGTACTGGCTTTACATCTGGAGAGAGTTCATTAGTGCTAATAGTAGCAGCAAGCGGAACTACAGGCGATCGCGGAAAACAGTGGCCTTCGTCGTTTCAACCTCAACACCGTCCGGCCTTGTCGTTATAGTTTCCCTGTGTCCGACTACAAATCTGCGATTGCGCTGGGAGAGACTTTTACGAATTTGAAATTGGGGACGTTGCAAGATATCCTCACGCGGTTCGCCATGGGAAGTGACTTCGACCTGGCCCGTTTCGCAGCGTCCATAGCCGGCCAGAAGGGCCAACAGTCTGGCTGGTTCCGCACTCTTCAAAACAAGGTAGCCAGTGACGTGCCTTTTCCGACGACGGGCAATGTCGACTTTCTCTTTTCGGCTGTCCAGAGATTCATCGTGCCGAGAAACTGCTCTAGCATTGCCGATATTCCCCTGCATACCTTCCAACCGCTGAACATCCTTACGCCTCCTGGTCCCCGAACGCAGCTTATCCGGGTCTCCTGGAAGCCTACCACGGGCGATAAGTCGGGACAACTATGGATGACCTACATCAACCAGCTGAATACGCCTATCGCCGAGCGGATGAACATTATCTCTAGCAACAATGAAACGGTAGTGGCCGAGGCGTTGTTTCCGTATGAGAAGTACCTTTTGAACGGATTGACCATCGCAGCGGTAACCACCAGCGGCGGACCGTTTGCGAATGCAGCCGAGGTGTCACAGGCGACGGCGTTTGGACCAGGATTGATCACTGTTAACTGACTCGCATCATTGTTAGGTGCTTAGCAGCTACTCGTGTTGATACATGTTCTACGAAGGCTTTTGTATATATTATCCTCAGAGTCAATTAATTGAACCATGCGTTGGGTTAGCTTTTAACCAATAAGGATCCAAAAGTGAGTAATAAAGTAGGTACAAGAAGAGAAACGATATTATGCCGAGTTCACCAGCTAGCCACTAGGGCTATACCCTCCGACATGAGTAACATGTTGTTTTGAACATCCTCCTTTCCCTTTTTACAGGTGTCCCTGGCCAGCGTTGCTGGTGACGCTCGAGGCAACCTTAGAGTAAGCATCAGCAGAAGCAATGTTCTGGCCCTTGAACTTGGACAACAGGCTAGTGTCGTCCTGGTTGAAGGTACCAGAGTTACCGAAGCCGTTGACCTCGCAGTCCCGACCAAGGTACGACGAGCACTGAGCGTTAGAGCTAGCGTCAGTAGAAGTGAAGAGCTGGCCATCAACAGGGTCCTCGACAGGGGTAGTAACGTCCTGGAAAACGTTACCCTCAGCAAGGACGTAGCCACCCTCACCGATCTCGAAGGCGTGGCCAGAGTTATCGTGCCAGTAGTTGTTGACCTGTCCATCGTCAATATTAATCCGAATGCGTTATTCTTGAAAGGGAGACTTACAGCGTGCAGAACCGTGTTACCCTGAACCTTGGGGGAGCGGCCGCTAGTGTGGTAGATGTAGTTGCCCTTGAGGGTGACAAGGTCGTTGTTGCCGTCGAGGTAGATGCCCCAGTAGTGGTAGCCGTCGCAGGTGGCGGAGTAGTCGGATTCACCGTTGATGAAGGAATTGGAGATGGTGATGCGGTTGTCTTCCTCGGTGCCGAGGACGATGTGCTGGCGGCCGATGCGCTCAGTCTATACGATTGTCAGCTTTGATTCTGGGTGGCTTTAGGGAGGGAATTGGCGCACGGTAACGTGGTCAATCCAGACAAGGTCACAGTCGTTCAGGGTGATACCGTCACCTCCCCAGACGTACTGGGGGTTGATGTCGGTGACAGCGATGTTCCTATTCTTGTCAGAAGACAGCTTTCAACTGAGAGGGTAAAGAGACTCACTGAATGATAATGTTTGAAGCACCGCTAACAATCCGCAATCCCTTACCCTTAATAATACCCTTCGAGCCCTCACCCAAAATAGTCTTATCCGAAGCAACAGTAATACCCAGGGTACCCGCATTATCATACTTCACATCAACAGTAGGCGCATCAGGCTGGTAGTTGGTACACCAGTCATTCGAGTTAATCGCCTGCTGGCAAGCCGAGCCAGTGCCCCAAGGCGCACAGCCAGTCCCGGTAGTCGTGCCTTCGGTACCGGTGAAGTCGAAGGTCTTGGAGAGCACGATCACACGCGCCTCGTCGTCACCCAGATACGAGACCAGCTCGTCCGTGGAGGAGGGGTAGACGGCGGTTGCATCACCACCACCGGTGACGCTCTTGGCGAAGCCTTCGGCGGAGCCGGAGACGCTGACTGCGGCGGTGGTGGTGGTGGTGAAGGCAGCGACTGCTGCGGTGAAGAGGGAGATGTATCTCATGATCAACAGAGAAAAACAAAGAAGAACGAAAGAATGAATGAAGTGATCAGTGTAGAAAGAAAAGAATGGATGGATGGTTAAGCAGTATCGATCTGCGGCCGTTGAACATTTTATACCTGAAGCTCTCCCACGAGGTTAATATCGGGACATAAACGGATAATATCCAGACTCAGAAGTACCTGAGCTAGCACCGATTTCGGGGACAGCCGCTGCAGCAGATTGACACAATCTAGATTGATTAATCTTATATTGAGTCCCTCCGAGCCGTCTCACGATTCCCGATTAGGAAACCTCCGAGAAGCACGGGGCAAGTGGCCATGGCTGATAGGGTTGATCGAAACTCTGGATTTCACTTTGAGACGCTTATCTGATTTTTTTTATTTGCTGTTTTGTGGACCGAATGATTTCCGAATGCTTACTGGGATAATTAACCGGGGCAGTCTGGAAAAAAATGTGGATTCGTCGGACCCTCAGTCATGACCCATCAGAACCAGTGGACCGGTGACTATCACTGTTCATTTCGTGACTATGAGAGAGGTGAGGCTTGTTGTGCTGTATATTAAGGAGAATGTCGAATATTTGAGAAGTCGTATGATTGTACTCAATCCCTTCAGGAACAACCGAGGTTTGTCCGGATTGTGTAAGGACCTTGAATTTCAGGATATTCGATTCCTGACAGGGTTCTCTTCCACAAAAGAACGAAGTAGCAGATGGAGTCCACCGTGACCGATGAGTCGTAGTCAATTATGTCGTGGAAAGAACCAATCCGGACATGATTTGAGAGTCCGTGGTGGATTCCTTGGTCCGGCACTTCTTTGAATCCTCTTTCCGAAAAGCTCTCGCCCTATGTCGGTCAAGAACAAGTACAAAATGTTATTACCTAGATTTATCGGGCTAACAAGTAGAGTAGCTACATCCCCCAGCAAGAGGTGTCTGGGTGCGGGTTCGTCTGTCTCAAACGAATACTTTCGAGGGGGGCTTCGCAAGGTCCCAGAGAATATACCGAGCCTCAGTCTAGACAAGGTCGTTCCTTTTGGGTGATTCTAAATCGCACCAATCCGTAAAGTACCTATGGATGTTAGTCAGGCATTTACATGGCGCTTGATGTCTACTTACACCTTTTCGCTCATTGCATGGTTCACAAAATCGCTTCCACACATTCACTAAATTGTCAGAAAGTTGTCTCACGACTCTAACTTCCAAAGGGACATGGGGACCTTACAGCTAGGTAGACTTGAATGCTTCGCGAATCTTCCTGCACACTTTCGGCGGAGAGCTCCAGTAAATGGCCTCAACCGGGACACCCGGTACTTGCTCCATGAATAGTCACCAAAAAGCCCCCGGGAACAAATCCATTCTTATCTTCTTTCTCTGCCCTTTTTACATATAACCACTACCTCTCACTCCCCAACTACCGCAAGCCAACGCCAGAGTCGTAGTCGTCGACATCTCCCTCAAATCAGCACCATATCGTCCTCTGGCCGTTCATAAATGAGGTGCTGGACAATTCCAGCCTAGCAGGCCATTGATGGCCTCACTGAATACCGAAAGCTGGCCATCAAGCAGCTAGATAGCCGAGACTTGGAAGGTAATATATGACAACATCTTCCGAGAGCAAGTTGAGATTATAGGACTCTTTTGAGAGGCGGATCGATTGAGAAAACATTGGACAAACTTTCGGAACGTTATGGAAATTGATGTCGAAAATGAGCGCTAAAGTCGAGCGGCGACAAAATCTATGCCCAAAGCTGATAGATATGATGGTCAAACATGTTCACTGGCGCTGCTCAGTTACGGTGAGGCTTTAACAGATAACTATTCATGTGCAGTACCACTAAACGCCGAAATGAACATATGGCACCCAATGTAGTGGATCTGTCCTCTCTTTGTGGTCGTCATTGTCGCTATAATCGCAGGGGACAGCATCCCTTGGCAATCCGCCATTCCACCAATCCTCATTGTTGGTACTATAAGATCCAGCTGTGTTCCTAATCAAGGACACATCTGCTTTTACAGTTGGTCCGCGTCCACATCTGGCGTTCCCAAGCATATTCAGCCAACTATCTCGAAGCACTCTTGTAGCATTATGGAGCCCTTGGCATACAGATTTGTCTGTCATGTCTCCATCCCTCATTCCCTCATACGTGATTCTCGCCATGTCAATACAGAGCTCGTCATTGACTTCCCATAGAGTACCAATAGCATGGCAAAATCCTGCCAGCTGGAACGCGCTGATGAGATGGATGCTCTCATCCAGAAATCTGGTATCCCTGACTTGAACTGTCCCGCAAGCAGACAGGTAGGCCAGAAATGGTGACTGTTTTCGGATATTAATATCCAGAAGACTAGAAACCATCAATGGGTCACTATTTGAGGCTAGGCAAGTGCTGAACTTCATAAGAAATAGCGGTAAACTATCTCAGCAGACATTAATCGAGTGCCCCAGCTCCACCCATATGGATATGATAATCACAGTACTCTCCATTGGCCACCCTTGAATTCCATTCATACTCTGCATGAACGGGCCCAAGGGAATGAGAGCTCATTGAATAAATTCTTCATGCAAGCTCACAGCCTTGCACAACTGCTTATCTCACCCTCTTGGCTTACAAAAATGTAAGTCTGCGGTATTTTCACGGCCCCCAAAGCTTCTTCCATCTGTATATCAGTTAGTAACTGAATATCAATATTAGTGAATAGCTTTCCCTGTCTGTATCTCATCTGTGGGCGCATGGGCAACAGGCGAAGCGTCTACTACTTAACTAACACATATATAATAACTCAGAATTTCAACCATCAAGATCACGGCGACCAGCACGGTGCAGCAATTGCAATAAAGAAGGTTCCATCAGGAAAAATGAGAAGGCAGCCCAGGCAGGAATAATAGAAAATGCTGGAAAGGTTATGGGAGAAATCTTCCAAGGCTTTAGGGATGGAAATTCGCTTGGCGAGTCTCCAAGTTGGAGGACCAGGTTTGAGAGGATCGCGGAAAGTCGTAACAAGTTCAGACGCCGCCAGGGTAAGCTAAGGATAGACCAAACTGCTGGCAACATGTACCAGACGCAGAGTATTGCTTTCTCTCAAACTACAACAAAACCATCTTTCTAAAGCAAGAGGGCGTACAGCCTAGAAATTGGGCCGTCTGAATCGAGATTTTTAGTACGAATGACCCGCCCATCAAGTATCGAGCATCACACCTCACATGAGTATACGGCTGTCTGCGCAATGCTGAGATCCAGGCAGGGTTGTTGCTTTGATCCGAATTTCTATGACTGGCCGATATAACTGGCCGCAACGGTTGCAACCTGAAGGATGAAAGAAGACGGTGTTTTCCGAGTCACCTGCACTGCTCTCTGTTACCAGTTATACGTATTGCCTTGGGCCATTGCACAGTCAAGGGTGTGCGCGACAATGTGACTACACCCGTGTCCACCATCTTGTTCTCTGTCGGGACTTTTCTCTTCAATTACCCAAATTTGATGGGCACCTTCTCGCACTTGAACAATTGTGCAAGGACAAATTATCCAGCGTCTTGGGCAATAATTGCCCTTGAAAACACTAGAAGTCTGACAGAAAGGCTGTAAACAATTTGAAAGATCATCTACGAAAACTGACTATCTTTAGGGCAAATTCCAAATCCATCCTGACACAGGTGGAGTATAACTTCTTATTCGATTGGGATGAAACGGTTTTCCCCAATCACGAAAAAGCACAGCTGGGGAAATAGGCTGTCTGTTCATTCACAAAAGCAGGTGCGTCTTGAAGCATGGTTCCCGTTGAGGTATCCCCTGCAAGGAATATGGTACATTAAGTGTACTCAGTTCCAATACCCCATGCTGCCAAACGCATGTAGAGACTACTCGGTGAGCTGAGCCGGGTACAACTTAAACAGCGACCTGGGGAAACTACGCATCCTCGAATTGGGTTAATTCCTCTCCCACCCTTTACATTCCACGACTTTCAAGGTGATAACACCACGAATCTATCATGAGGTCAGACCTTATGTCAGGGATACTGGATTGCTGATCCACGAGGATGGCATTCTGTCATATCGTTACGTACAATGGGAATAAATCGGGCATTCTCCCCAGTACTCCGTACGTTGAGGAGGACAAGCTAACACGGTGTCTTAGGGCAAGTTGCCCGATGTCTGCACCTAATAGTTGAGATGCGGCTTTTTCCCAAACCCATGCCGCAGGAATTGGGACTCTTCCCAATAGCCGAACAAACCACCCGGTGATCTAGGAGACAGCAGACATCCAATACTACGAAGACGTGCAAGCAGGTCTTGAGGCCATTCACCATGTCCTTCATGTAAGGTATAAACCCAGCGTACTGAGACATATGTCCGTAACTCATGGTAAATATTATCAAGTCCGGTTATTTACCCCTTATAGCCTAGATGACGCCGGATGAACGCATTGCCACTGGTGCCTCAGGCAGGATCACGTGAAGTCATCGGGATCGAGTTCCGGCTACCAGGCGTGAGAGAGAGAAATAGAGAGAATAAGGAGACTTTAGCCCTTCTTAAATACAATTAGTAGTAGTGTAGTGAGCTCAACTGTTAATAGTAAGAGAAGAGAACCCGACAGTCGATTGCCGTGAGTCCCCGACGCTTTCAATTAGCCACACGGTGATTGGCCGCCCAATGCTGAGTAAGCCGGTAACCGACCGTCTGCCCGAGGTTAGCGTTGGCTTGCTTTTCTCGTCGTCAATTGATCATTATTGTTCTGTATAGGCCTTGTGCTGGCTGTTTGTCTTTATACTATATCTCTGTCTAAGAGCAGCATCTCGTCTACCGCAATCGCAATCGCATTTCCCCTCGTGACTTCACCCTCCACAATGGCTGCCCTTCGCACGGCTTCGCGTCTCTTCGCCTCGTCGAGGCCCCTCTTCCGTCCTGCCGTTTTTGCTCGTTCCTACGCGACCGTCGAGAGAGATAACCCGACTACTGCCACCGGATATGCCAACCCCAAGACCGTCCCCGAGACCCAGACCTCCGATGTTGCAGAGCCCAAGCCCTCCGACGATGCTCGCATGAAGACCTTCCACGTCTACCGCTGGAACCCGGACCAGCCCACCGAGAAGCCCCAGATGCAGAGCTACCAGTTGGATCTGAACAAGACTGGGCCCATGATGCTGGATGCCCTCATCCGTATCAAGAACGAACTCGACCCGACCTTGACTTTCCGGAGAAGTTGCAGAGAGGGTATTTGCGGAAGTTGCGCCATGAACATTGACGGTGTCAACACTCTTGCTTGTTTATGTACGTTCATTGGTCTACTTGGATAGAAGAGGAGACTAATCTTGTAGGCCGCATTCCTACCGAAACCACCCAGCAATCGCGCATCTACCCATTGCCACACATGTACGTGGTCAAGGACTTGGTCCCTGACTTGACCCACTTCTACAAGCAGTACAAGTCGATCAAGCCGTACTTGCAGCGCGACACTCCTACTGAGGATGTAAGTCATTTATTCCGATAACTTGACGAAGGCCGTGTTCTAATCGAATTGCAGGGCCTCGAGTACCGCCAAAGCCCCGAGGACCGGAAGAAGCTGGACGGTCTCTACGAATGCATTCTGTGCGCCTGCTGCTCGACCTCGTGCCCCTCGTACTGGTGGAACAGCGAGGAATACCTTGGACCCGCCATTCTCCTGCAGTCGTACCGGTGGTTGGCCGACTCGCGTGACGAGCGCAAGGCCGAGCGCAAGGCCGCTCTGGACAACAGCATGAGTGTGTACCGTTGCCACACGATTCTCAACTGCTCGCGGACCTGCCCCAAGGGTCTGAACCCGGCTTTGGCGATTGCTCAGATCAAGAAGGAGCTTGCCGCGCCATAGACGAGGATGCGATGATAAAAGGATAAAATGCGCTATACCTGACTTTCCTTCTGATATGTGATTCTACTGCATTTTTTTTTTTTTTTTTGTCGGTTTCTTTAATTTCATGTATTTTGATTCCCGTGCTGGACGGTGTTGCATGTTTTTATAGTGTAAATGGATTGTTCATGCTTTCTTTTGCTGTACGGAGTGTCAAATCCGGGGTCGGAGTATGGAGACGGCAGTAACCGGCAATTACCCGGTTTATGCCTGATAAGGCAGTCAGTAAGAAATGTTACATAATCAGGGCTGTTAGCACAGTGGTAGTGCGCCCGCTTCGCATGCGGGAGGTCGTGGGTTCGATTCCCACATAGTCCACTTTTTGCTTCCCTGGTGTATGTCTTTTTGCTCGTCTAATCACTGAACATTCTATATCTTAATATGACAGGCACGCGGAGACTACAAGTACAGAAACACGTGGATGACGGTGAGGACCTTGTGTTATGCATTTAAAGCGAACCCTACTCTATACAGAACAACGACATGAACATCAGTATCGCCCCGTCGAACCCAGCATATCCATACACTTCTCAACAGCCTTCTGCATAGCATCCGTCGCCTCCTCGATGACACTCGTCAACGGCGCCTTGCCAGCCTTCTCCCCCCAAACCCTCACAAACTCATTATTCAACACCTTGTTGATATTGATCTTGCTCACTCCACACTCAATGCACTTCTGGAAGATCTCCTTGTCAAACGGGTCTGCACCGTGCAGCACCAACCGCACCCGATCCCCAACCTTCTCCCGGATCGAGAGGAGTCTGTCGTATTCCAGCTGAATCCCCCGGGGACCATACTCGCCATGCACGTTACCAAAAGCAGGCGCAAGCCAGTCAATTCCCGTTGCGACGAATTCTTCAGACTCTTCGGGGGTGGTGAGCATCCCCTCTAAGTCCGCAGTGTCCGCGACACCGTCTTCACCTCCCTCAATCCTCCCGGGCTCCGCCTCCGTCGCAATCCCCCGTTCATGGCAATACGCCACAAGCTCCCTCGTCAGCTTCAGATTCTCCTCCTTCTCATAATGCGACATGTCAACCATAATCCCATCAAAGCCGCCGATATCCGCAGCACGACGGATGATCTCCGGCGTCTGCGCATGGTCCATGTGCACGGCGATAGGGACCGATGCGGTGGAGGCGGCTTCGGCGGCTGCGTGGACTAGCAGGCCGTTGGCATAGTGCACGGCCCAGGGGAAGAGGAGGATCATGGCTGGTGAGCGTTTTGCTTCGGCGGCGCGGACGGTTGCGAGGATGCCTTCGAGGTTGTAGCAGCACATGGCGGGGACGCCGTAGTGGTGCGTGTGGGCGTGGTCGAGGATGGCGCGGGGATTGGGCATTTTGGTGGTTTGCCAGGGATTGACTTGAATGGACAGTTGAATTGGATTGAATGGAATGGAATGGTATTCAATGCTATTGACCTATGTTCGGACGGTCTTTATACTATACTATAGAATATGTCGCATCGGTCTTCGAGCCGAACCCCCTCGCCCCCCCGCCGGACATCCTCCGACTGACATCACCAACAACCTTCCCAATCAGGCAATCCCCATTATCCACCCCAGACTACGAAAACACCCGAACAACACCCGTACTAGCCACCCCCCCATCAACCCTCCTCCTCGCCAACAACAATACACTCAACGCCGCATTTCCCAAATGCAACGGCACATGCATATCCCTCGCCTTCTGCACAACCTTCTCTAGTCTAGCAATAGCCTCGTCCAGCGTCTCCCCCGTCGTTCCCTTCTCACCCAATCCATCTCTCATCTCGTTCGCATGCTCGTTGAACACGCGACTCCCGCCGGCAGCGTTGCTGACGAGATCGTAGAATTGCGGGAAGTCGGTTTGGAGGTGGAGGGCGAAACCGATTGCTTCGGCGGCGGCGACGAGGTTGATTCCTAGTGACAGATCAAGAACAAGCTGGTAGGCTAATTCGGTGTCGATATCGGCGGGGGAGGTGACGTCGGCGATGGGGGTGGGGAAGTACTGGCGGACCATGGCCGAATCGTCTTTGGAGGCGTAGCCTTGGGATAGTGCCGCGAGGTAGATTTGTTCTGCGGTTGAGGAGAGGGGGGTTGGGAAGTTTGCTTGTCGTGCGGATGTAGTAATAATGCCCTACCACTGTTAGCATCACATCCAATCCCATATCGCAATCCAAATCCAGGGAAGAAACATACAGCATCCTTAAGAATAATCGTCAACGCACTAGCCCCCGGGTTCCAATCCTCAACCACCATCCTCTCAAACCGATTCTCCAACATCCACGTCCACCCCTTCCCCCCTCTCAATCTCTCCTCCGTCTGTCTAGCATTTAGCCCCAGATTCGCCGCAAACCCCATAACCTCGCTCGCGGCGAGGATATGAATCGCCGCAAGAACCTGGTGCAGCATCTTCATGTTACTCCCCGCGCCCACGCCGCCGGGGACTAGGTACAGTTTGTTTTCGTCGGAGAGGTCTTGTAGGATTTCGCGCGCGGAGTCAATGGCCTCGGGAGACCCGCCGGACATAAGTGATAATGTCCCGGCGGCTGCGCGAAATGTACCGCCTGAGACGGGGGAGTCGACGAGGAGGATGTCGCTGCGGTTGCGGGTGATGAGCTCGTTGGCGACGGATTGGACGTAGTACGCCGGTACGGTGGAGGTGATTATCAGCGTTGCATTTTGCGGGAGGTCTGTCTCGCATTAGTACAAACACGCCAACAAATGCGCAATGCGCATGCAAACCAACAACACCATAAAACAATGGAAAAAGAAAGAAACATACACTGCACAACACCCCCCTCTCCAAAAAGCACCTCCTGCGCCTGCGGCGCACTCGCAACCATACAAATATAAAACTGCTTATCCTCAGCAGACTCCCGTAACGACGACGCGGGGATCCCGCCCGCCTTCGCGAGCCGCTCAACAGAGGCTGGGAAGACGTCGTAGCCGTGGACTTTGTAGCCTGTTTTGACGAGGTGGGTGGCCATGCCGTAGCCCATGGCGCCGAGGCCGACGAAGCCGATTGTTTGTTTGGACATTTTCTTTCTTTGGGTGGAATTGATTTGAGGCTGCGTTTGCGATATGAGTTGGGTATTTTGGGGGGGGGGGGGGGGTGTTTTCTTTTCGTTTGTTGGATATGAATAAGTCGGGGTATTTATGGGGAGTATGCAAATTGCCGGGTCGCAGAGATGTCCGAGTGGGTTCGGTAGGGTTCCGAATGTATAGATGCGGGATGTTAGATACTTGTGGAGTATACTCTGTAATAGCATTCACTCTTTGAGCAGAGAAAGAAATGGCTCATAGTAGGACTCTTTCAATTGTCTGTCTTCTTCAACTTTATCATTCTGATTGTCATCATCATCATTTTCTTCATCTCTGTCGCCGTCGCCGTCGTCTCTATATACTACCAAGTCTTATATACTGCCTTATATACTACACTGCAATGATCAAGAAGGATTTCTAAAACACATTTTCTCGAGCGCCGGCTCATCTTACACGGAACTCATCGACTTTCGATAAAATCTTTAGCGGAAGACCCAGAGGAATCATTGAATGCACCCTCCAAATCGAACGGGTCGTTGACCCATAGGTAACAAGCTCCAGCGTTTGTACATCTACATGTCTGCTTCATTTATTCGCGACTAAGAAAGCTGACATTTGCAGATTCTGAGAGCCCTGAACACGATAAACTGGGAAGATGTGCCAGGTTGACAAGCCCCCCGCGAAAGTGTTTCTGTTTACGGGATTAGCAGTCGTGCTACGCGACGCCAAATCTCATCGAGACGATAGCATATTACTTCGATCACTGTTCATACAGCTCCGGTGAGTGCTCGCTGATCCCTTAATACTCAGCTCTGTGGCATGGCAACAACTAAGCAAGATTAGTTCGTCGAGGATGCCTTTTCCATCTTGAACTGGCTGCACGGGCCGCAAATGGTACTAGTATTTGGGCATCCGTGGACAAAGGGGTTCCTGCATACGCACAGGTGATGGCGAGCAGGCCGTGGATTAGTCGATGACCCATTGACTACGCAGAACCTTGCACCAAAGTAGCGGTTTCTACCAAGGAGAAGATATCTGGCTTCCTGTTACTGTCCTGGCGTTCTGGTCTTTTTGCAACTCTGCTGCTATCGTCCACAATTGCCAACCAGAACCTCACATCCTATACGCATGGTTTCGCGTTGATTGCAATTCTTTTCATATTTCTGGCAGGAAAAAAGACAAGTATGGTTCTATTTTGCTTCTAGTATTTCAGTGGGACTAACTGACTCTCATAGATTGCCTGTCCCTTGCCTTTCCAAAAACCACGGACACACAGTATATGTTGCTTTTTATCCCTGATGTGAAGCTCTCGCGGCCCCACATCTCCATTCTGTGATGCGTTAGAGACTCTAATGCCTTATGTTTGCCGTACTGTACAACCATACCGATAGTGATACACTATGTGGTGAGTTGCCGATGTCTCTTCCCAGTTCCTGCCGGCTAAGCTGACATCTGATGAAGATGATTGAAAAGGCAACCTATGACGCATTTTTTGCCGGAAGAATGGTCCAGAAAAAGTGCCTAGACGATGAAGAGATGGCCGCTATATATCGTCGTTTACCACTGACTCGATGTTGTTGGCGCTACTGTTGCTATATGGATGGGTCTACTCTTATGAAGGACATCAACACGCTGCTTAAGCAGCAGAGGAAGATTCTAGACCGCTCGGCCTGAGTGGTTGGCCCATGATCGAATGAGTAAAAGCTGCCTGCTGGGTCGTCCAACTGTTGTGTAGCGGTACCTATATATGCCTCAAATGCTGGATGACGGAGTCGACAAGTGCCGGATAACACTGGCAAGAAGGGAGTCTATGAAAGGTATGTCTCTTTTCTCGATTACGGGTATTCGGTTTAACCGACTCTCAGAGGCTTGTTTACTCTCGCCCGAAGCGACAGACCATGTGTGGGGTACTGCTTCCTACATTCATGGCAATGGATAGTCTTTGGAGATAAACGCGAAAGAAACGCGGGCACACTGGGAGGTTATGTTACCTGGTCGCAGGATGGAAGGCACACAAATATGCGATCACCAATCTCCACGTCGCAAGACCCAAAAAGGGCCCAGTGCATGGGCATTCAGTTTGTCGCTCGTGCCATTCATGCTATATACTATACGCCCTATTGCTGCTTTAAAACTGCTGAAAGTTGGGACACAAAAAACGCGACCCCTTTGGCCTGTGGTTTCTGCCATCAGAGAAACGAGATATCAAGGGATTACCTGGGGTGTTTTCGCCCCGCGACTCGCAAGGATCATGATGGACTGGTTGCTTCGTACTGAAGTGAGATAGAGCTTCACGTATGCTATGGAATATATATCGATTGGTTGTTATGAACATGGTCCGGTGAGTGACACTGATGCTCGTCTCGAGTTATTGCAGGGCAAGCTGACATATCAGTCGAATTTGGAATGACATTGGCTACATGGCTAATAAATCCGGAATATCTCAACCTGTATGCTTATTGTCTCTGGGAAAAAAGGACCAAAAGCATACCAGCCTGGTACGTATCCTTTTCTTTAAATTCATCGCTCGGGATTAACTCTCTATGGGCTAGTGAATCACCTCGCACACATCGACAACATGGCTTTCTTTGAGTAGAACCGTCCACTCTATCATGTATGTTCTGTTCAAGGACTACAAAATGCACCCCGGGTTTGAGTGAACATACTGAAACGAGCTTGAAGTCCTAGTCGTGTTCTTGCTGTACGAGAACCTCTCTCATGATCGAAATCCAAACTTTGAACGAGCGGGCAAGTTTTATATTGACGCAGCATACAGGAATCCACGGTGTGGAACCTCACTCGTCTCGACGACCGGGGATTTGTGTCAATGGACAGCATTAACCAGCCTTTGCGTCTTCGAGACAGAAAACCTGCAAAGCAATTTATCTCTGGCAGGCAAATTCTTGTATATCAGTCAGATGTCCTCTCAATATAATTGAGTGAGTTCTATCTGAGAATCAGCATAAAGCTGCGAATTTCTCCCAGGAATTGGTCGAAAAAAAGATATCCACCCATTTATAATGACCAGTAAGCCCTAACATCCCTTCTATTGGATGAATTATATTAACTATTTGTTAGTTGGGTGACTGATAATTGACGCAAAAGAGATATATCTCAAGATATCAAAAGAGCCGTATTTGTTGTCTCCAGTATAACACAACATTGAAGATTGTGCATCGAGGTCATAATTGGTATAACTTGCTCTGTATTACGAGGAGCTGATAACCGCGTCTTCTTCGTTGTTCAAGAAAGGCATTTGGACGTGACACTATCATGGTGAGTTATCAAGGATGATTCCTTGAGATTTGATGTGCATACTAAATAATGAATACAGGACCTGTCGGCAAGAAATTCTACATGAGGCCGGCACATATAGTCATTTTTTCAACGTGATGCCACCCTGAATAACAAACCAGTATCCATTCAAAGAACCATATGAATTGCGTCAACGATCATGCTTCCGACACCGCAATAGAACGGCGTTCGCCGAGGCCAAGAGAATAAGCAAGCATCCAGAAAAACAAGAGGCGGGCCAGATGGATGGTCTCTCTTCTTGACCATGTACGAACGAATATGCGTATACTCTGTGGTCGAGTGTTAGGGCATGAGGCGCCTTTTGCCGTCCTGTACGCAGTAAGACCATTTCAACGGATATGAGTCAAGCTTGCTGACATCCAGGATTTCATGCTCAAGTACCGACTACTATGTTATATGTTTCCATGGTTGGTCCATCAAAATATCGTTTCTTACACGCCATGTCGTCCATCTTCCTTACAAATGGCTCTCCAATTTTTCCTACGTTCCAGCATTTCTATTCCGCGCGTCTGCGTCGCGTGTGTGATCCTTCGTACGCTTCATGGGCCCCTGGTTAGGCAGGACCTGCTTTTATCGCTATCCATGCTCCAACTATTCTCTTACCTCACCAACAGGGACGCTGCTGTGTCCGCTGTCTCGCTGTTTGTCAAGAAGGAGCTTAGGTTTACTAGGGAAAGCGGATCACACCATCATATCTCGTTGCTGGGATGAAGAAATCATAACCCCCACTGAGAGATGAAACCGGGTTGGACATTTCATCGAGAATAGGTGATGAATTCTGGCTGATAAACTTGGTATGTATTGATTGCTACGAACTTGGCTGAGTACTATGCTGACATTTATGCCGCCGTGCCGCCCGAAAAGAATCGAACCGAAGAACTGGCTACAAGCGAGTTACCCATTTCGACTGTATACTCCTCGCTTTTTTTTTTTTTTTTTTTTTAGGATTCTTGGAAAATCCTTTTTTTTTTTTTTTTTTTTTTTTTTTTGCTCCCTGAACCTTGCTTCCATCTGCTGATATCTGTCACAGAATGTCGAACTAGGTGCAAAGACGGCATTCGAATGATGGATAAAGATGCCCACCGGATGCTAGCGCAGCGTGTAAGCGCATTCATAGAGAATACCACAAAGCAGCACCTGAGATGGTGACAGTGACAACAAGTGTCGCTGCCGGTGCTCGGCGCTTTCGTGGTATATGCCAATAGCGGGACCTAGAGAAGAACGACCGTACAGCAACTATGAGAGGATAGTGGCAGTGATCCGACAAAGCATATATTTTTATGGCAAGTAGTTTACTGTTATGTGTTTCTTGACGTGATTTCTCCTTGGTCACAGTTAAGTGTGACTGCTGCAAGAATGACACACCTCAAGCAACACCTGGACTTTAAAGCTGTCGGCTGGCGTGATCTAGTCGCTCTCGGATATTGTCAGGGACATTGAGACTCGGCTATCATTTGAGGGAGGATTTTATTACTCTGTCTCAGAGTCGGAGTAGGGTCTGTACGGCCCATGTGCCTTCAGATCTCCTGGAAGTGTTATACGCTATCTTTATAGTATTCGAGGTTTTGCGAGTCTTCATGGTGTGATTTTTCTATTTCTTAAACGATCAAGATATATGCGGCAAACATATGTGGTCTATATAATAGCGGCAATAAATCATCTTCTATGTAACTAGACTGTAAAAGCCTTGCATTCCGACAACAAAAACGTTCAAACATCAGCACATAAAACAGCAAACCAAATCCATTCAAGCCAAACCAAGCAATTCCAGTCTATATATACCATAATTCACCGTCCAAAAACCCTATTAATCCTACCCAAGTAAGCACCATACATGCCCTATATAATATAAAACAAACTTACCTCCCCATCACAGTAACCCTCGGAAGAATCTCCGGGAACCCATTATAAACCCTGCCCAAAAGCCCTGTAACCGACGGAGCCACATTATCAACACTCTCCTCAATCTCTTTAAATTCCTTCGTCCGCGGACTACGCGGAGTACCTGATACCAGCTGCATGTTCTCTTCGTCCCCGGGGTCCAGGAAAGATGTTTCCGGGTGGCTGGATGCAGGGCATAGATCGAAGTATTCCACATTTTCAAAACTGTCGGAGCTGGAATCGAGGTCATGCAGGAGTTTCCCATGGTCTGGAGTGGCGTTGGGGTAGTCGAGGTAGACGAGTTCGATGTCGTCGTCACCGCTGCTTTCGTCGTCGACGGCGCTGATATGGACGTATTCCTCGGGAATAGGGGAGTTTTCGTAATCGAAGTCGAAATCAAAGTACTGTCTCTGTTCAAAAAAACTAGAGTTCTGGCTCGCGAAGGGAGAGTTTGTTGAACAAGACTCACCGTCTTCGTCAGTGTCATGTTCATAGGCATCTTCGTAGTCACTCTCATCCCCACTGATGAAATAATCGACTCCGGCATCGATGAAAATATCGGTCTCAGCATCGTCATCACTCTGTACACCACCATCCATGGCAATACCCAAACCGATTAGCTTCTTCTCTTTTCCCTTCGGGGCGGAAAATGTAAAAGTCATTCCCACCTTCGGAGGACAATCCAGTCCTTCTAGCTGGACGAAGACCGGCTGCTCTTCGTCGTATTTATCCAGAAGCGTTTCTCCCAGTGCCATAGCCTTAACCCTCTTCTTCGCACGCTCCATCCACTCCTGCTCGCATTGAAAGCAGAGAGAGGGACTGGTTGGACTGACAAGGTCGTGACTGTGGACTGTCTTGGTGCAGGAGGCAGGCTGCTGGTCTGAGTCTGACTCTGCCATGCGCAGGGACGAGGTGAATGGGGTGCAGGTGTCGATGTTGAAGGAGGTTATGTGACCGCAGGTAGGGTCATGGTGGTAGGTGTAGTTGCACATTTTGAGTCTCGAAATTTTATATATATACAGAATTCTTCCTTAGGAGAGTTGAGCAAGAGACTGAAGATAGAGAAATGTGTGCTGGAAGCGACTTTATATATACTCTACGTTCAGACATGGTGAGACATGATCTATCTGAAGATGAAAGAACCGCACTAGCAGAACTGAAAGAGACAATGTTCTTGTACCGACAAAGAAAATAAGCGGAATACTCCTTGTATAATCAATCCATCCTTGTCTCATTCGTGACCTTGTCACTCCCAGCGGCATCAAAGCAATCACGGTACATCCCGTGTGTGAACAATGAACCCCCAAGGACAAAAAATCACTCGCCATTCTTTCCAAAAGCAACCCTTTCATCCCCCTCACTTCCATCCATATCCATAAGATAACAAACCCCCGAATCCATCAACCACCAAGCCGTCATCTCATGAAAGAACCGCACCACCCGATTCTCCAACGGAAGCTTCCCCGTCCCCTCATCCTTGCTACACCACATAACCGTCTCATTCAAAAACGTCACCGTCTCCCGCCTCTTATCAACAACATACCCAATAACCAACCGCCCCACCGCATTCCCACGACTCATCTCCAATTCAACACGATCCTCCTTCCGTGCGGCAACCCGGTAAATACCACAAACGCACTCCCCCTGCGCGAATTCTAGTTTCTGGAGATAACTACTGCAGAAACTACCCCTCTCCGTGGGACAATTCAACCGTAACAGCCACGCCTGTGGGAAATGCGAGAACGCTGCCATGTTCCGCCGGAGAAGGGCGGTTAGTAATTCCGGGAGCGGGATGTCCGGGAGGAGTCTCCTAGGTACCGGTCGTGAGGCTTGGTCGTAGAAAATGCTGTAGTTCTCGGGGTGCGCAGTCAGGTCTGCTGGGAGGGATGTTATGCGAGTTGGGGTTGAGGGAGGGAGAAGGCGTTCATGGTGGGCGTGGAGGGTTGAGCGGAGGGAGCGGTGGGTGAAGTAGAGTGTTGCGAGGACGAAGGTTAGGAGGGAGGTTAGGAGGACGATCATGTTTACTGTTTTATGGAGGTATAATGGAGCTGCACATACAGGGTAGGTTAAGTATTGTTCAGGGATGGTTGATAAGCTGCTGTATCATTATGAAGCACGCGATGGGTTTTGATTGGCTGGGGTTAGGATGACATATGACTGTTTTCCGGATACGGGAAAACATGCCTTAGGCTACTATTCCGAAAAAGGAAATCGGACTATGAATGGAATAATGTGCATCAATACCCACAAGATTATGCTCGAATTGTCAAAATAGAAGTCCCAGTGCGCCAATTGATGTCCCCAGTGTTATTATATATGAATTAACTCGATAGAGCTTCAGCCAACATCGTCATCACACTCCCTGCTGTCCGAAACCAAAGAACAGGAGTGGGTATTGCATTCGTCCTCGTAAGCCGTCCAAACGACGCAAAACAATAACACATTAAGGTAAAATAAACATCCCATACTATATTAACTCCTTTTCCAAAACGCTCGTAATCATATCAATCCCTTTTCAATACCGGCACGCAATTACTCCACCTCATACGCCTGCCTGGCCGCCTTTTTAGCCATTATGAATCGATAAACAACGAGAAGCGCGATACCCATGCCGACGATGAATACGATACAGAAGACCAGGATGGGACCGGGGTTTTTGCTGGCCCAATTGCCGCGCTTGACGACGCTGTGGAGGATTTCGGAGGATGCGGAGATGTCTTCGATTGGGAGGGCAGGCATCTATTTCGTTTGCTGGTGTTCAAACACATTCTCAATTGCGAGGATAACTTACTTTGATATATTGTCTCTGTCAACCTCACGGACTTCACTAACCTCGCTATCCAGACAGACCGGTGAATGTAGAGAATAGGAAGAAGGACTGATGCACAATTGGACAGCAATTGGGACACGGGCAGACGCATGCACAAGCACAAGCAGACACAGACAGAGACAGATGGATGACTATGAAGCCTTCGGGAGCCGCGGAAAGTGAGTGACTGCAGAGCAGCGCAATCGGGCTGGGATGGATGACGTCGAGGAGATCGGCTGCAACGTGATACAGTTCCTGAGCAATGCCATAGAGTGTACTTTTGAAGATAGTTAGCTAGTATTGCGTTTAAAACCAATTACTTTACCACGGCCGCCATTGGTATAGCAGTGATTCCGATATAATCGGCATACTTTCGTACAATCAACATAGCCCAGACATATGATCTTGACGCATTTACAACGCATCCAGTAGCTAAAGCTACAAAGCTATGACCCAGAGAACCTAACGGTATCTCCTGAAGCGGACCGGTGCGTCACCACTGGGTAACATCCATGGTCGAATGCTTGTTCGATATCGAATGAGCTGGTGCACCGTCTGGCGTACTATTTCGATATCTTAGAATTGAATATTCAACTTGTCCAATTGTACAAAGGCACTAGCTGTTCCTCTCAATTGTATCCATAATTTCCTGTCAAATCCCAACGCATTCTTACACCCCATAGCAAGTGAAGTCTTGACGTCAGGACCAAGATGATGTTGGATTCGGGTTCTCCGGAGGTCATAACCACGATTCCCTACTATGGCCGGGATGTCAAGGAAGCAGCACGAATACTGACACCGGGGGTTTTTGTGAGAATATGCCGAGAGCCAATTTACATCGTAGTCCGTCGTCAACCGGGAAGATGCTGGATGTATCCCCATCGATTCCGAAAACAGTAATGTGTTTAGTGAGTAATCGAACATCCATAATCTACCAATGTCCAATACCATAGCATGTCACAGTTAGCATTTGTCTCAGTTATATAGATCAAGTTATCCCGAGAATTTGCTCTGGTTGGCCAACTGCGGACACTATCCCGATCGGGAAAGGGGTAAGAAATGCCACCGAAATCGAGTCGCGTCCCATCTGTCAACAACGAACATCGCGAACAAGGCATTCAGGCTCGGCATCGGTCGCGTACGAGCTAAAGAACCGAGTATGGATAAGGATACTCACAACTACAGATCTATCGAAGAACAGACTGATGCTCACGAATGCAATGTATTATTATGATATCCAAAACCGATATCCAACTCCAAAAACAATACAATATGGTATCACCAATCGAAACAAAATAAACAAAACTAATCCACGAAAACTCAGAAGCAGCTCGATCACTTCTTTTCCTTCTTCTCCTTCTTCGCCTGCGCCTGGCGCTGCCTACCATGCACAACCTCAACATTCCCACTGTTATGCCACGTCGCCAACAACACCCCACACTTGGCACAATGATGGTTCGCGTCCTTAAGCGACGACGCCAAGTACGGCAGACACCCCAGACAACAACAGATGCACACAATCGCCGCCCAAGCATGTGTCGTATTTCCCGACTCCATGATAACCTGTGTCATCTCGCGCTGGCCGCATGCCGGGCAGTCAACCGGCGCGGGCGATTTTTGGAGCGCGTGGAGGGGTGTGGCTGTTGGGTATTGGGAGTTGACGGGTTGTTGGGGTGGTAGTTGTTGTGTGTGGATGGGGGTTTGTGTATGGATGGGGGTTTGTGTTGGCTGGGGGTATGCGTGGTCTGGTTGGGCCGGTTGGGCGTAGGCGTGGTCCGGTTGGATGTGTGTTTGGTCCTGCTGGGGCTGGACGTATGCGTGGTCCGGCTCGATGATTATGGGGGTTGAAGACATTGCCTGGGGCATTTCGGTCTCGCGGTAGGCGGGAGCGGGGACTAGTTTGATCAGCTTGTGTCGTTTGAATAGGAAGAGGAAGAGGAAGATGTTCATACCGTCGTTGTGCTTGTCGGGGGACATGGTGTATACTCGGAGTGGAGTGTGGAGTGTGGAGTGTGGAGTTGTGATGGATTATTAGAGTAGTAGTTTGTTTGTAGAAGGATGGTTTCTGTCTATCTCAAACAGCAGGAGGCAGGCCATCTTTATATTCATGTTTGTGGCTATCACAACCGCTAAGCCAAGTCAGTCTGCCTTGTTGATCACGGCACAATACGAGGATTGTCGGTGTTTGCCCAATGAGGCTGTGGGCCGTGAGGCTCTTTGCTGGCGCAGTCAACACAGCCTTTTTTTTTTTTACGGGTCAAGGCGTTTTGCAATTCTTTGCAGTGCAGTGTATCACAATATTATTCTTTGTCACTTTGTTTGGTGTGACTTTTTGTGGTGCCTTACTGCATTCTGTACATGTACGGGGTACACATGTCAAAGTAGGTTGACACTTCCGCCGCGGCACCATTAGATACGAATTTCTCGGCGAAAATATCCTGAATATAATAAATAGTTTACTGTATATTTCTAGTCATTTTTCAGGGCTTATGAACTGCCCCTCCGAGGCAGAAAAAAAGAGTGTTCATTTTGGTAAACTAGGAGTACTCAGCACACAATGAACCCACCCTTAGAACTAAAGTGCTTACAACTAGTTAGTTCCGATCGTCCTCTAAAACAGAGCGGTGGAGAATAATAGTAATTCCTTTCGCGTAGCGAGTCAGGGGAATCTGAGAGCCAATTGTTGTTCTGTCATGGACTACGTAGAATACGGTCATGATGCCGATAGATTGACGCAACATTCACAGTGTAGAGAAGTATGTAGAGATTAAATCTACTTTGCTCCTATTTAAGGTGCTCTAAACCATCAAAATGGCGCTAAACACAAACCCAGATAGTCTTCCGAAAGACAATGGCGCAGGCTTTCTTAGAGACCTTTTACCCTCCATAAAGCGTCACCTCTACAAAGGCCCACAGCACTTCCTAGACACATTCAACAGACAATGGCGCCGCCAAACAAGTGAATGGACCCTCTTAACAAACGTCAATCCCGAGACCTTCACCCGCGACTTCGACTCAGACCCAGACGCTTACATCTACATCTACATCTACACAGAAATGCGCCCCCCCCCCCCCCCCCGGGATACATCTCCTGGTCTACCTACGATGCAATCAACAACCTCCTCCTGATCAGAATGCCGAAACTTGTGCTTCATGAAGATTCCGCTTCGCAGTTTAGCAATGAATTGCTCACAGCACTCATGAACAGAGGGCTCAGTCGGGAGTTAATGTACTGGAGAAGTGCGACGTGCTATGGAAGGTCATGGAGCGAAGCAAGCGGATGATCCTTGGGCTCCGAAGAGGTTTCCATCAGGTCGAGCTAGGAAGTGGCTGATGATTGTACTGGAGACAGCACTTGGGCCTTTAGATGCTGATTCTGAAGCAGCAGAGTCGGAGACGCGGTCTAAGCTGGACTATGATGTCCGCTTTTGGCTGGGAGAGTCAAATGGAGACGTGAGGATTGTTTTTACCCTGAAAAGTGACCGAAAGACACCGACCATGATAATTAATAAATGGGAATTTCGCCATGAACAGCCCCATAGAACACAGCACGTGGAAGTAAAGAAAGGGGAAAGCGGCCATGTCGCAGTATCTGGCGGCCCCCTGATAATCGAGTTCGACAAGCTCTTCCTTCTACAGCTCAACTTCCCAAAGGAAACAGATATCGAGCTAGATGCGGAGACATTGCGATCTCTCGCAATCTCAATTTGGGAAACACAGGAATTATGGGACCAGCAGCATTAGGGATTATCTAGGGACGCTTGGAAAACCCTGGAGGATGTTGCCAACGCGATAGACGCCAGTCTGAATCCTCTAAATAGCACTTGTTGCTAATACGCCATCGGATATCTCGAAAACATGACCTTTTGTACGGGGCCATACCAGATTGTGGCACGAAATACAAAAACGCATGAGTAAAGCAATGGGTCGATGTGAAGTACAGCCATAAAGCAGTCCCCTTTCCCACAGCGGGGGACCTAAAAAAGCCTATAGCTATGGTGAAAGATGATATACTCGTCGGAAATGATGGGTGTTTGGGCCGTTTGTGCGCGACGAAGCACTTAACGCTAAAACTATCCCACTCACTCAGCTACGAAGGAAGTGAAGGACCTCTTATAGTGAATTCAGAGCTACAGCCATTCAATCGTGTGTTCAACCCTCCTGCCACGGGGGGCATTGTGACGGCCAGATACGATGCAACGGCCGTTTATGTCCGTAATGCTTGAGAGCGGTCTAGGCTTGGGGACGAGCTTAAGACGCCCGAGAAAAAGTCAGCCCCCTACCGAGCGGCAGAGTTCATGAAGATTTCGGAAAAGAACAAGCCAAGGAAAGCCCAGGGAGTTTACCGAAAACTCTAGAGCCCTAAAACTGGTGTCTTGACGAACGGCTTCTTTCGATCCTGCCGGTGTTGATGATATGAAAGACCACCCAGAATGGACACAGCCAGAAGCCCCCCTCCATAATCACACTGGCCTTCGACAAGGCAGACCGTCTCTGCTAGCATCGCTACAAGTACGAAGCACAGACGTCCATCGTCATAAACCCTGTACAGGCGTGTGCACGTATTCCTTGTGGACAAATTAGAATCCGCTTTCGAGGCGACACGCCGCATCTACATCTTCTTTCCTGAGGACATTGCAAGATAGCAAATCTTTTCACTCCGGGGACACGAGTGTGCTGGTCAGTTTCCAGTACTCCCCAGTGATATCGTACCGTTGGACTCCCTTCTCGAATATAACTACAGAGGAATGTAGTGCAAGCGAGCCCTGTACTAAGGAAGTAGCATCTGGCCAGAGAATTTTGGATCTTTAACACGACGAGGCCAAAGTTTGTTTTCATTCCGGCGTTTTGCTATCGACTTGGCCTATCTGTGTACTATACAAACGAGCTCGTGGCTTTTCCCGCTTGAGGAGGACGTGAATTCGTTTTGAAGAGGCCTCACGGCATTACGGAATGCGAGAAGGTGGGCCCAGGCAGTCTAATCTTCGGGGATCGAAATGTAGTTAAAACTGAAATATGATGCTCATAAAACTTTCATCAGTCCTGTCTGAGAAAGGAGGAAAGGAGAAATCTGTTATGCTTGAATCTAACTATACGAAAAGGTTGAAGAGGATTATAATATTACTCGGAAAAGGATTCGAAACAAAGTTTTAACCATTGGATTATGTATGAAATAACTGTATATATAATCGCCTTTGGATATTTCCAACGCAAAGGCCAGACAGAACAGTCATAAAACAAATAAAAGTCACAAAAGTCTAGAAGAACAAGACAGATCAAATAGAGCCCTATTCACATCTCCACCGGAGGCTACCCGCCCCTATATATTCCTACAGTCGCGAGACGCACCATCTTACTGGTGGTTCTGCTGACGAACCTGCTGGATCTGGTTAGCCTCGAAAGAAGGTCCAACGATGGAGACGTGGTCCGGCTCGGGGTGGTGCTCGGGGTGGTGCTGCTCCTTCTCCTTGATGACGACGGGCTTGGGCTCGGGCTTGTGCGCGGCACCGCCGTTAGCAGAGCCACCGAGGACGTTGATGCCATCGTTGTCGAGGAGCTTGGCGTGGCCGAGAACGTCGGCGACATCCTCACTGTTGTCGATGTCGGAGCGCTTGCCGATACCGCCATTGGCGGAGCCACCGAGGACGTTGAGGCCGCTGTCGTTGAGGAGTTGGAGGTGGCCCAGGAGGTCGACGACGTCCTGGCTGTTGTCCTTGTT